>NW_026924715.1:0-24313 GCF_032062105.1 Saccostrea cuccullata
TAATGCTCATCGTGAGAAACTGCTGACAGAAATGATAAATATATACAGCAAAGACCAACAGACAAGACTCAAGATTGTTATACATGCCAGAGTTTTAGGTAATGTAACACATAATGATAAATATATACAGCAAAGACCAACAGACAAGACTCAAGATTGTTATACATGCCAGAGTTCTAGGTAATGTAACACAAAATGATAGATATATACAGCAAAGACCAACAGACAAGACTCAAGATTGTTATACATGCCAGAGTTCTAGGTAATGTAACACATAATGATAGATATATACAGCAAATACCAACAGACAAGACTCAAGATTGTTATACATGCCAGAGTCCTAGGTAATATAACACAAAATGATCAATATATACAGCAAAGACCAACAGACAAGACTCAAGATTGTTATACATGCCAGAGTTCTAGGTAATATAACACAAAATGATCAATATATACCACAAAGACCAACAGAAGAGAATAAAGTTTGCTATACAAACTAAAGAGTTCTAGGTGATTTAATGTCAAAAATGATAAATACAGGTAATAGACAGCAAAGACCAACAGAAGAAATTAAAAATTGTAACAAGCCAGAGTGTAAGGAATTAAACACACGATGATAAATATATACTGTATTATTTGTTATGTCCTCATTACAATGTATGAGTGCCAGTTAATTATTAATGCTTATGGTTTTTTCATTAAAGGTAAAGGAAAAGGGACTCCAGCATTGAAGAATGGAATCAAGTGTTACAAGGTAGATACTGACGAGGATTCGGACGCACACAGTGATTGGCAGGGATTCTAACCGATGGACTGACGTCGGAGAGAGGGACAGGCCCAGTGTAGTATTACTATTAATAGAACGATTCTCAGAATTAGGATGTTCGCTAACAGTTTACAGCATTTTGTGTAGAACTCTAGATGGTGCAAATGTACTTAGTATTTGACAATTCATGTTTTGATGATAAATTAGCTGATGATTAATATTTTATTAATTTTTTTTTTAATTAAGAATTTTTTATTGTTGAATTGTAGATGATATTTTTCACTTTTTTACAGTATTTAATCCAACAGAACATTGGTTGTCCTATAAGGTATCCAATATAATAGTCAGATAGAAAACTGGGCCCAGCTCAATGTGACATCTGCTCGCTATGATTTCATTCAATAGGTCTTCCAAAAAAACTTCTGTTTGCCCACCTGCTTTTATTTATAGTAAAATCTCTCAGACCTAACAAAAAGTGCCTATAAGATTCCAGACTAAATACATTGTATGTACTGGTATAAATCTGAATTATATGTAATTCAGTAATGTAATTGCGAGACCAGAATTTTTACTCCTGCAGATAGTTTGTAAACAACCAAGCAGCTATTGTCATATTGGGAAAGCTAAGAACCCGTATATACATTATGTATGTGTGATGAAAAGGAAAAAAATAGAACATAACTTTTATATAGACTTTTTAAAGCATTTTAAAAAAAATACCAGATACATATATGTACATGCAGTGAAGCAAAAAAAAGTAGTCAATATGCAAATGTTAATAGACATTATATTACATTTATTTCAGAACACTGTTGAACATATATTGCTCGCCTGATAATATGGTAAAGTAGTGTCAACTTTGAGTTACTGTAAGTTTCTGAAGTCAAATTATCTTTATGAAAATATCTTTACTTGACAATGTATATTTGGAGTTTTTATCCATCTTAAAATGAAAAAAATTACATGTACATGTATTTTGGACATATGTTTTTTCTGTCCTCACCAATATTTGTTACTTAGCGACATATGTTTTATTGATTTACCAAGTTATGCAGACAAAAAATGATCCTGGTACATGCAGTATTTAACCATTTGATGCAGTCTTTAAAGTTGTTCTCATTTTATGGTTTACAATATACTCTTTTGCTTAGATGTTCACTAATTCTTGAAATCAGCTTTTAATAATGTTTTTGAGCAACTGCTAAAATTCTCAGCCTCATCTGAAAATGATTTCAACTTCTGTTACTAAATAGATGTACATGTATGTAGGGTTCCTGTCAATGGTCTCTTGCAGGAAGGACACTGGATGATCCATACCTATACACTGCTGGATAAAAACTGTTTTTAAGATTTTATACCGTCTGAAACGAAATGTTCATTATGCATGCAAAGTTTCTGTATTTTTTTTCTTTTTATAAACAAGTACATGTACATTGACCTGTTTTTCAAATATAGGATCGAGGTATCAACTGAAATAAAACAGATACTATTTAGTTAAGTTATACATACTGACTATACATACAGAATAAATGTGTATTCCTGTAATTTATTTTGAGCTCATACTACCTGGCTTTCAATGTGTTGTACCAGTACATGTGATGATTGCATAATACAAAGATCTTAATTATACAGAGCGTGTATATTTCCAATTGTTTAAATTGTATATCTGCCAGGGTTAAGTTTAATGGTAGATACAATTGTAGAATGTCGTGTCAGTTTTATAGTAAAAACTGAATATTAAATACCTGAGTGTATTAAGTTTGGGGTTGGTGAATGGCTGTGTACCTACACTGTATAACCTGCCAGTTTTTAGATTTATGTTTTTTGTTTGTTTTCATTATTGATTATGCTTGTTTTGTAAATTTTTTCTTATTTTTAGCAGCAGATATATTTTGATATTAATTTACAATGTTTTCCAGTGAATTCCAATTTAGTTTAGCACACTCTGTTTAAGTTCTCTAACAAGCTGTTGTACTTGTAAATTGATTTCCCCTTTTCCTTATGACTGCTGTATATTTCTTTCTAATCAGTGTTTTTAGGTAGGTTTTTAGTTGGCTTCTATTCAGTTTATAATTTAGAGGACTAATATCTCATTGACAGTGCTTATATTTAATTATAATCCCAAAGAGTTTACTTATTTAGATGATAGAATCCTGTAAAGTTTTAAACTCGGTCAATGGATAAAATCCCCGATAATAATATTTCCGAGTATAAATTATTTATTAAATGCAAATCTTGCTATATTTCTTCAAATACATTTATAATATTCATTTTTTGATAGATTGATGAAAAATATATTTTGAAAAGGCATATCTTATTCAGAACCATTAAGGCGGTTAGCAGCTATCATATGCAGATATGGGTGTATTGCCTTGAATACAATATCAAAAGACCTCCTGATTTAGAATCAAAACCTAAATTAATTTTTAAAAAAATGTTTGAAAATTGTGAATGAGACATCTGAATTTTACAACCATTATCTTGATAATGTGTCCATTTTAATATTTTTTCTTTTGGCTACACAATATATGTTAGTCTCAGACTGGGATAGATAGGGACTTTATGTAAAAAAAAAAAAAAAAACTTAAGGAAATAATGAAGGTGTGATTAGAAATACAATATTCTTAATCCCATTCCAGTATTTAGTCTATTTAAACAAATGGAGGTCTATAATATGCATATTTTATTTATATAATTATATGTATACTGTTTTGTAAAGCGAGGGGTATGGGAATGTTTTGTGTTGATATATAAATATACATACATTGTTTGGCGAAACATTTAGTCTGTTTATCTAGAAGTGATTAAAATTGTATGCAAGACAAGCGTTAAAGTGTTATGAACACAAACAGGTACATATGTGTAGTTTTATACTGTTAATAATGTGGTTGACTGACAGAATCAATCACCAGTGGCCAGATACTGCAGTGGTTCAGTTGGACTAGAGCACCTTACTCAAGATTTAGTGGGTCTGGGTTCAAATACTGGTCTGGTTCATCACCTTCTTTTTCCTTTCATTTGGTGCCATACCATGCACTAAAAGACCCTGCCAGTGGGTTAGTGTCTGAAGGAAGGAATGTTGTTGGACAGATTTGATCACCCATATAGTCTGATAGTTTAATTGGAAGAACACATGACTGGATGAATATTCCGAGGGCCTTGATTCTGGTCTATCACATTTTACTCCCTTTCTGTTACTGTTACAACTCCTTTACTGCAAATTTAAAAGAATTATGGTACATTCCATGGTGGTTGGAATGCAATATTGCACAGGGTATTGTAACTCTCTTGTCCATGTGTACATGTCCTTTTATGTTTGTCCATTATACACAAGATCTAGATAGAAAATAAAATTGAATCTATAATAAAATTGCTTTTAAAAATGCAAGTTAATTACTTCAAGATCAAGGAACTGAGGTCAAATAAGTGGGTGAAACTTCTAGGTCAAGGTCATAAATTCACAAAGATAGTAAAGTTGTAAATTGAAAATCCCTGCATGATAGTACATTTGGAAAAAAAACACCTTATGTAAGGTAATGCACAAGTTTTAACCACCCAATCTTCTCGTTAAAAAAAATGGTCATGCAATTGTAAGCATTTTTGATAATTATGCCAAACATCAAATCACAGGTCAAAGTACATGGTACATTTGAAAAAAAGTCAATGTCTTATTTACACATCTGTTCATTTTATATGAAAAAGAAGGTCAAACATCATTTTCAAGGTCACATTATGCAAAATGTAAATTTATTTGAAAATGTCTCTTTTTCACAAGTTATATACATGTGAAATATAAAATCCATATTTTTTTCTCATTCAAAAGTTATGACCAAGTATATTCAAATTTTTGAATAGTAAGTAAAAAAAAATAAGGTCAAGGTCATGGGGTCAAGTAAAAACATGTTTGGTAAGGTCACAGGAAATGTGAAGGTCCCGTCTCTTCTCAGTCAAAAGTTATGACCAAGATTAAATATTTTGTGACAGACAGACTGAGAGACCAGTGGCTTTGTGCAATTTAAGCAGGGGAAAAATATGGTTCATTGGTTGGTTTTATTATAGAATTAATTTCTTAGTTGTGAACTCATTTGATACTTGTAATAAAATGAACATTCTACCTTCTACTATTGCCTGCATGTCTGTAAACAAATGTAATTTGTGCTTTTCAAAGAATTCTGCCACCCTCCATCCCTCTTACCAGAAGAGAGAAAACTTTGTGCCTAATTATAATACTTGAGTGGCAAATTCAAAATGAACATTCAAAATCAAAACAAAATGCAGAATGAGGGAAATGAAAGTTTTCATCAATCATTTTAGACAGAAATTTAGTGGATATATACTTTTCTCACTGCTTGTACCTGCAGTCAGATGCCTGATTACTTTTACGATAACAACATGTACTCCGGGCTCATCCAGCACAAATGGGAGTGTACAACGTCTCCTAAACAAATCAAATTTTTTTGGCTTTATTTTTCAAAAAAGTGGAAATCCTTTTCTTGAAGACAGCCATTGCACCCCCTCCCCAAATAGAAACCAGAGCATAAACTCTAAACCCACTGACCATGTACATAAGAGAGAAAAGTCCGTTCGCCCGAAATATTTCTCGCCCAATATCTTGTCGCCCTATATTATACTTATATAGATATATTTGTATATATAAACTCATATGATTTAAAAAATAACATATATCATTTTTTTTCTATTCATTTCCCTTATGAACTTGGGATATTTTTTCTCAAATTCTGATACGAAGAGCTATGTTTATTTAGTCTTAATTAATTTTTGATTTGATTCTAATTTTTTTTAATGTCTTAGTGTTTGCACTATAGTTAATTAGATGACTAATATGATAAATATCAATGTTAATTTGGGGGAAACATCCGTGTTATTTTTACGAATTGGGCTATGTTTTGAAAACAGTTAAAGGACTGAGATGTTAAAAGGTCCATTATAGAACTGAACAGCGGATGTTGAAGGTTTAACCGTTGAAGAATCTCCCTTTGATCTCAAAAAAACATCTCCAAACAGGTCTTCAGGTCTTTGACAGGTCATGCATTGAGTGTGACCATTTGTGACAATATGCATAACGTCTGATGGTCTGTTTTATTTTGAATGTACCAAAAATGTGGAAAGAAATTCGTTAGATTTTATTATACGCCCGTCAGAACGTAGCTTCGTGTCCGTCCGTCTGTCCGTTAGTCTGTCTGTTAGCTTTTTCATTTCCAGCTCATAACTTTAATACTATTAGGCCTAGAATTATCAAACTTTGTCATCTGATGCGTCTTGGATAGAAGGTGTGTCGCGCACAAAAAGTAGGTCGCACCTTTAATTAAGAAGTTATAGTTTGCCCATAACTAGAAAACTGTTAGACTCAGAGTCATCAAACTTGGCCAGTTTATGCAGAGGTGTGTCGCGGCTATTTAAAGGTCACTGTGACCTTTAATTTAAGTGAATTTTTTTTAAAAACTAAGTCTTTAAAATTTTAAATTTCATAATCCTAAAAAATGTAAAAATATAGTTGTATCCTTGTTTAAAAATGTTAAATCAAGTAAAAACTTATTTTTTCATTATATGCTTTACAGCAATCTGTAACAAATGTTAATGTTTTGAGAGGAATTCAGTTTGTCCCATGGGCATAATTATCAAGCACTGGTCAAGAAGAATTTTGATAGCAGAAATAGAGAGAAATTAATGAGTTTATTGTCAGGAGCTAAGTGGTAGAGCAGATCTCTGAAAATGCATCTGTTATCTTTAATATTTTGGGAGTTGGGCAAAAAGAAATGGCTTCATAGTTGCTAGTGTTAATTAAGAGTTCTTGATGGCTAGTTCAGAAAAAGGTCTTTCAATTGGTGTAATGTAATTAAAACAAATTGATGCTTTAAAATACAGTGTATGATAAAAACTAATTTAATATTGTATAATATAATTAAAACTAATCCTTATTAAAAAATATTAAATTAAGTAAAAACTTATTTTTTCATCATATACTTTAACAGCGATCTGTAACAAATGTTAATGTTTTGAGAGGAGGAATTCAGTTTGTCCCATGGGCATAATTATCAAGCACTGGTCAAGAAGAATTTTGATAGCAGAAATTTGCATGTCAAATTAGAGAGAAATTAATGAGTTTATTGTCAGGAGCTAACTGGTAGTCTAAAGCCCTATTTACACGATCTGATTTGTAAGATGTGACTTGCCACATCTTACAAATCATACTGTGTAAATAGGAAAATCATAAGACAGATATGAAGTCAGATGGAGTCAGATGGAATAGAAACATGCTCTATTCCATCTGGCAAGTCAGATGGTTTTAACCAATCATTGACAAGGTCAAAGAGGTTGATCTATATAAAGAAGAACTAACGTAATATGAATTTTTCCCGCACTTCTTCTCCAAAGATAATTCAATATCAATTAATCTTATTTATTGCAATTAAATCTTGAGAGGACATTTTCTATTGGCTGGACAGAAGAGAGAACTATAATTAACTACAGAACAAAATGAAAGATTAGAAAAAGTAGATTTATTAAAACACAAATATGACTATCAAACTATCAAACTATCATCATTCTCCATTGTGAAATGTAAACAAAAAAATTTTGAAATATTAATGAACTTCATGTCTGACAAATCATACAAATTGATGTTTAATGTATGATTAAAAACTAAATTAGTATTGTATAATATAATGAAAACTAATTAAACATGTGTTCATTGAAATAAAATTACCGGGGTACATTTCAATTTTTATATATTTGCAACAAATTGCAGTCACCATGCCTCACTTAGAATTTTATAGTCTAAAGAATAATTTATTTTTGATTTTTTAGGTCACCTGAGTAAACTCAGGTGACCTATTGCTATCCGTTTTCGTCCGTCGTCGTCCGTCGTCCGTCGTGTGTCGTGTGTCGTGTGTCGTGTGTTAACATTTGAACATTTTCAGCTTCTTCTCTGCAACCACTGAACCAATTTCAACCAAATTTGGCACAAAGCATCTATGGGTGAAGGGGCGAAAATTGTGAATTTATGATTCTGGGGCCTGAGGGGTGGGGCCAAAACCACTAAAATTAATGCAATCTTTAAAAATCTTCTTCTTTACTCCTGGACATCAAGCAGTCAAACTATTTGCATGATTGTAATCAGCATTGAGTCCTCTACCAAAATTGTGAAATTCATGGCCCTGGGGTCAGGGGTTCTAGTGCTAGGGCGGGGCTAAATAAGTATATAGTGAAAATGCATTATTTCTTTGAAAATCTTCTTCTCTGCTCCTGGGTATTAAATAAACCAACTAAGTACATAGTTATGATGAGCAAGAGTGCCTCTACCAAAATTGTGAATTTTATGGCCCCAGGGTCAGGGGTTCTGGTGTTAGGGTGGGGCTCTATTGATTATATAGTAAAAATACATGATTTCTTTGAAAATCTTCTTCTCTGCCCCTGGGTATTAAATAAACCAAGTAAGTAAATAATTATGATGAGCAAGAGTGCCTCTACCAAAATTGTGAATTTTATGGCCCCAGGGTCAAGGGTTCTGGTGTTGGGGGGGGGGGCTCTATTGATTATATAGTGAAATTACATGAATTCTTTGAAAATCTTCTTCTCTGCTCCTAGGTATTAAATAAACTAACTAAGTGCATAGTTATGATGAGCAAGAGTGTCTCTACAAAAATTGTGAATTTTATGGCCCCAGCATCAATGGTTATGGTGTGTGGGGGGGGGGACTTTATTGTTTATAAAGTGAAAATACATGAATTCTTTGAAAATCTTCTTCTCTGCTCCTAGGTATTAAATAAACTAACTAAGTACATAGTTATGATAAGCAAGTGTTCCTCAACCAAGATTGTGAATTTTATGGCCCCAGGGTCAAGGGTTCTGGTGTGTGTGTGTGGGGGGGGGGGGCTCTATTGATTATATAGTGAAAATATGTGAATTCCTTGAAAATCTTCTTCTCTGCTCCTAGGTATTATATAAACTAACTAAGTGCATAGTTATGATGAGCAAGTTTGCCTCAACCAAAATTGTGAATTTAATGGCCCTATCATCAAGGGTTCTGGTGTTGGGGGGGGGGGGGGGCTCTATTGATTATATAGTGAAATTACATGAATTCTTTGAAAATCTTCTTCTCTGCTCCTAGGTATTAAATAAATCAACTAAGTGCATAGTGATGATGAGCAAGAGTGCCTCAACCAAAATTGTGAATTTTATGGCCCCAGGGTCAAGGGTTATGGTGTTGGGGGGGCTCTATTGATCATATGGTGAAAATACATGAATTCTTTGAAAATCTTCTTCTCTGCTCCTAGGTATTAAATAAACTAACTAAGTGCATAGTTATGATGAGCAAGAGTGCCTATACAAAAATTGTGAATTTTATGGCCCCAGCGTCAATGGTTCTTGATTATATAGTGAAAATACATGAATTCTTTGAAAATCTTCTTCTCTGCTCCTAGGTATTAAATAAACTAAGTAAGTGCATAGTTATGATGAGCAAGAATGCCTCTTCTAAAATTTTGAATTTCATTGCCCCAGGGTCTGGGGTTCTGGTGTTAGGGTGGGGCTCTATTGATTATATAGTGAAAATACATTGTACATTAAATCTTTGAAAATTTTCTTCTCTGTCTCTGGGTATGAAGCAGATGAACTACCTATATAGTTATGATGAACAAGGGCCCTAATCTTGCAGAATTGTGAATTTCAAGGCCCCAGGGTCAGGGGTGGGGGGGGGCTCTACTTATATACTGAAAATGAATTAATTGTTTGAAATCTGGTCCTTTGTATTTATAAAACATTTATTTACTTTTTGATAGGCAATTTTAAGGGTGCCTTTTAAAAATTTGTGCAACCTAGGGTCAGGGGTTTATGTGAGAGTGTTAGGGGCACTACTGATTATTGATTAATATTACTGATTAGTTGGAGTGCATTTTTGTTCCCCTACCCTGCTTATGGTTATTCAGTAACCAAGCTAAGCAACTGCTAAGTTTATTGTTATGATGATCAATGGTGCCCTTTCAAAATTGTGAATGCCATATAGCATCTGGCTTAAAACATGAATCAAATTCAATACACTGTAACTGGAAAGTTGTTGCATAATGCTCAGGTGACCTATAAGGCCCGTGGGCCTCTTGTTTTATTAGACTGTAGCATTTCCATTATTCCATTAAATATGCAATAAACAATTTAAGCTGCAGATGGATATTTGTTAAGTTCTAACACAGCCAGTTTAGAATTATATGATGTATTATTTGTTATAATTAATCCCTACACTGTAAGTCTCTTAGAGATGTATGTACAATATATTTTAAACATGATAAGAAATGGAAATTAGATCATTGAAATCTGTGTTAATCTGTTAATCAAGGTTATCTGATTTTCTTGCACCTTAACCAATTTATGATTATTGAACAATATATTTGACGGGCGTATCATGCTGTGGCGGGGCACTTTATTCTACATTAAATGAGAGCGAACGGACCCTGTGCGAACAAGTTTTAGGGCGAGCGGATGATCTACTCTTGGCGAACGGGAAATTGGGCGTACGGGAAATCGGGCGAACAATTTTTAGGGCGAACGAACATGGAACCTACATATGCCAACATGCCAACAACGATGTTCTCAAAACAATTTTGTTGAACACATGGAATAGGGTTGTCTGTACAGAAGATTCATGATGGATCTGTTTTGTTCAATAGTTTTTGCCTACTATAAATCGAAATTTATCTAGCTCTGTATAAAACTTTTTTTTTCATATCTTCCTTTGCAGTTCTTCAAAAGTATTAACTTTAGCTAAAGGTCTTTCACCATACACCAATACGTACCTGAGACTTGGTGGAACCACTGCCGATTTTTGTACCTTCACATTATCAGATGTCAATAATCATTTTAATGTCACGAAGAAGCATGGGAGAAAATGGGAGAGGCAGGATCTATTATATGAATTCCTCAGGAATAAACACAAAAATCTAACCGAGTTCTATATGACAGGTGGGTATATGTTGATATTACATAATCACAAAGTGACCTCTGTATCAGATATTTTATGAATCTATATGACAGTAAAGTTTTATTCCACCTGAGCTTTTTTGATTGAAAGGTGTCAGAGGTCTGTCTGTTCATCTGTCTGTAAACCTCTCACATTTTCAATGCCTTCTCCAGGATCACCAGGCCAATTTCAACCAAACTTGTCACAGAGTATCCTAAGATGAAGGTGACGAAGTTTGTTCAGCTGCAGAGCTACAAGATATAATTGAGAACTCATGAGAATTTGTTAGAATGTTTTTACATTCTTCTCAAGAGCCACCACTGGATTAGAGAAGATGAAACTTATGTGAGAACTTTATAAAATAATGTAGAATCAAGTTTGTTTAAATCAGGACCCCTAGGGTAGAACGGGGCTGCATTAGGGAATTAAAGTTTTGCATAGGAACATACATGTATAATATTATAGATGGACTCTATTATTAGTACATATAATTAAAATCTTCTCAAGAACAACCAAACCATATGAATCATTTAATGGAAACCCTTCTCAGGTAGTGTAGATTCTAGTTAACTTAGGGAAAACTTTTATTGATGAAGTACAGTAGGGTCTTGGTGACGCAGGTGAGTTATTTTTATTTTACGCCCGTCTTCAGAATTGTTTCAGCATTTATTACCAATCATCATATGATTTGTTCATTACAGCTAGAATGTGGGATGAAATCCATGAATTTGTGCAGAAGGCCAGCTTGGATCTAATTTTTGACCTCAATGTTCTTTTACGAACAAAAGATGACCAATGGAACAGCTCAAATGCAGAACTATTGCTGAAGTACACACAGTCCAGGGGCTATAGAATGGCAGGCTGGGAACTGGGAAATGGTAATCAAATGATTAACTAGGCTTAGATCACTTTCAGAAACAGTCTAGAAATGTAGGAGAAGAATATCTATAATTTGGGAACTCATTTCAAATCTTAGTGTCACATTGACATTGACAATCAAATATGTTTAAAAAACAGAGTCCCTTCAATAAAATTTCTTGCTGAATGTTAAAAAAAGGGAACATTTTAAAGAGGATACAGTAATATTTGCACACTTGATAAAAACATTATTTTTATGTCAAGATATAAACTCGAAATTCATACAGAGAAAATTTACATTTAGCATTTTTGTGGCAATTCAACAATATCGTAAGAAACTCAATAGAAATGAAACATGATATCTTTAACACTGAATGATTTTATCTTTTCAAAGTGAAACACATTTAATTTATTCCAGAGCCCAATAGTTTTCACCATTTGAATTCATCAATAAATGTAACAGCAGAGAGTCTAGGACAAGCTTATTTTCAGCTTTCACAAATGTTGGCCAAATTTCCCCAAATTCAAGGAAGAATTTTCACTGGTCCAAGCACGACACAACTGAACAAAGATCCCACAGTACGTTATTTTACAGAGTAAGTCAACTGTTTCATCATATTGTAGTCACTGTGGTACAGACTGTACTATTCTGTCAACCTGATTTATGCAGATAATCTGCTGGGGGCCCTCATTTGAACAAATTTTAATGTATTGAAGCTTTAATTAAATAAAGTTTTATCTTTTTTTACCAAGTAATTCACGAGAATAAGATTTTGAAAAGATTTCATTTCACTAATATTCTTAATATTTCCCCATAAAAGAGGGTGTTCCCCTTCATGTGAACAAAAATGAATTTCCTTCATCAAAGGATGATTTTTGGTAAGTTGGTTAAAATTGGCTTAGTGGTTCTAGAGAAGTATTAAAAAATGTTAAAGGTTTACAGACAATACATGACAGACAGATGCAGGACATTTTTTGATCAGAGAAGCTCACCTGAGTCATCAACTTGGGTGAGCGTATAAAAGGTGTTATCAAAAACAATACTGTACCGTTAAATTGTACTTTACATCCCATGGATGAATTTATAATTACATGTATCATTTTCTTGACAGAAAACTTAAATAAGTTGTTAAATTTTTGTAGATTCCTGAAAACACCAGGAGGAGGAACGGTGACCTCTCCAAACTTCCATCAGTAAGTATAGACAGTCAAATCTTGTTATCTTGAATGCACCTCAAGATATCCATGGATTTCAACATATCTGACTAAATACACTATTCTGACAGACACTAAAATTGCCAAAGTTTCTTAATTATGTTGTTGAAAATACATGTTTACAGTATTTTCAATCTCACATCACTTAAGCTATGAAGTTTCAACTGCTCAACTATAACCCTTCGTAGTCAGTGACACTGTATTACAAAAAGACAATAAAAAGAAAATTCAATGATTTGTAGTGGAATATGGAATTTAATTATTTTGATCATGAGACAGAATTTTTTGAATATGTTGAATGCACTGTCAATTTGTGATATCAATGTCACTGTGAAATTATGTCAATCATTCAACTTGACAATAAAATTGTGCTCAGTGACAATGCTTATTTGAAGCAGGTTAAAAAATCCTAAGTAAGCTAAAATAGTGTTATATAAGGGAATGTTTTAGGACTTGGATAAAAAAAAAATTAGGGGTATTCTAGAAATTATATGAGATTTTTTTTCTAAGGAATAAGGTTTTAACTTAAAATTTTTTTTAATATGATAATTGTTAAATATTAGAGATCTTTTAATAGATAAAATAATTGTGCTTTTTGAAGCTATACCATAACACTTTATCAGTAAAATTCTACACTTTACAAGCTTTTATATTAAACATGCTCTATTTACAGATACTATGTCAATGGAAGAACTGCTACAGTGAATGATTTCACAAACTCTGAAATCCTGGACAGTTTTCAGGAGGAGTTGAAAACTGGGAACAAGATCATCCAGGGAATGGGGGACAAAAGGAAACTGTGGCTGGGGGAGACGAGCTCGGCTTATGGAGGGGGAGCCGAGGGGCTCTCAGACGCATTTGTGGCTGCTTTCATGTATGTATAGAATACACCACATATGTTGTGAATTGAAGGTAGTATTTGTAGACTATTGCTTAACAAAATGCATATACAATCAGTAGAACTTGATTAAAGTGTAGTCTTGAGAACTGGTAACTCTTGACTTGGCTATATCTGAAATTCAAAATAATTCTGTATAACTTCTTTGTTAGATTGAGTATACCAAATTAACAAAAAACGTTGTTCTTTTAGTTTGACCTCTGAACATTTAGGAAAAATATTACAAAATTTATGCAAATTGAGAACTGTTTTCTGATACTTTCAAAAAAACTGAGTCAGTTCAAAAACTTAGATTTGAAATCTGAAAAAACTTACAATTCTGATTCTTTTGAAAAATAAAGTCAGTTCAAAATCTTACATTTTGAGATCTTTAAATAAATTGTTACCTTCATCACTGCTATTCCCAATAGGTGGCTGGACAAGCTGGGTATGGCAGCTAAAAACAGCGTGGACGTCGTCCTGAGACAGAGCTTCTATGGTGGTAAATACGCCCTGTTAGACGCCACAACAACAGACCCCAATCCTGTAAGACTAAAACAAATTTTATTCAAAATATTGTTAATACGTGCAATTAGGGTATTTTTAAAAAAAATTTCTGATGAAATAATTTATTTCTGTGTAGGATTACTGGTTGACTGTACTGTACAAACAATTGGTTGGAAACAAAGTCCTTAATATAACATCCTCTCCAAGTTCCCGGGATGTGAGATTTTATGCCCACTGTTCTTCAGAAAGGTCATTATCTGAATAAAGTTCACAATATTAAAGTTGTTAACTGTCTAACACTTGCCAAACACAAAAAGACAGTAGAAAAGCACCGACTGTACAATCACAGAAATTAACACAAATTTTCAAAAATATATCAGAACAGTAGCATTTTTGTATGACAAATTTCTAAAACTAATGCATGTTGCTCACCACAGAGCTACAAGTATGCTGTCCCTTTCAGGTTTCCACTAGGCTCTGTAACATTATATGGTATGAATCTACTTTCTGATGGAGTAAATGTGACATTTCCTCAGCTTGATGGACAGTTAAAAATTTATCTCCTGACTGCTCCAAACCAAGACCTGAAGTCCAGGTATTTTGTATTCTGACAGTATATTCATTTGCTATAGTATAATGTTTTTCCTCCTTAAATAATTTAATTCTGGTTGTAATGCTGTATTTGATTGGATAAAAAATTTACTTTATATCGTATAAAATGGGTTGCCTACATCACAATGACTTTCTTCAAAAACGTATCAATCCGCCCGACGTTACATTCAAATTTTCTTACATCAAATGAATGAAAATTAAATTATAAGCAATGAATTTAATAGCTACCCATTTTATACGGTATAAACTGGGTTGGGGCAGTTTAAGCTTTATAAACCGCAAAGCGTAAACTGTTCCAACCCAGTTTATACCGTATAAAATGGGTAGCCATTAAATTCATTCCTTAATTAAATTTTTTGTACAGGTCATTCCAAAATAATTTTTTTCTTGGGATAATTTTGACAAAATAATTCATATCAGGTTATACCACAGTAAGCCTGTCTTGCTAAAAACAGTTTTTGATCATTTTCCTGATTTTCCTTCACAACATTCGATCTGATGATGCAGTTTACATCATTGACATTTTGATTTGATGTAAAAATAAGTTCAATCTTGTGAAAGAGTTGTAATAAATATTTTCATAAAAATAGAACTACAAAATATAAGTTAAAGATTTTCAATATTAAAATTTATCCAATGCAAAATGTATTGTGTACTGGACATTTAGTGTGAAAAGAACTCCATTTCGCTGTATTTTTACCATATTTTCCTTGGACTTTATTTTTTTGCATTTGACAAACAGGGGTATTATATTTTCTGTTAAGATTTGTGAATTTGAATGGCATTACCTTGGAGATGACCTCTGACACCAGTTTGCCCCAGTTGACCCCGAGAATAGGCACCAGTCCTGTCTACCTGCCTCCTTTCTCCTATATTTTTATTGTGGCTGATGAAAAGACTTACAGTAAAGAGTGCATCCATTGACAGGAAAACATAATGGAGAACTGGGCATATATCCTGATGGCAAAATAATGCTTCAAAGATTGGTGCATAATAATAATAAATAAGACCTGCTTGTGCAATATACTTTTATATTTTTTTGATATGTTTTTTATTGAATTTTTTGATATTAAACACAGTCACATTTAATATTGTGTTGTTAACATCTTGATTTTGTATAGATTACGTACACATCAATTTGACTGTTTAATGTCTAACTTTTAGAATCTCAATAAAGCGAGGCCAAGTCTAATTATTTCTATACTAGAGATTTTGATAAATTTTCTTGAATTAATTTTTCTTATAAATTTATTGTTTTAAGATTAAAAATGGAATGTTTACCATCCTGATTTCTTAGAGGCCATCTCAAAAGTTCAGATTTTACTACTGGAACCTATGGGAATATTTTGCATTGGAAAAGTGCCAAATTTTCACTTTTTTTCAGTATTTTTTTGTATTTCTGCCTTAGAAATTCCTTTTTCAGCCAAGTATATGAAAGTTATTTAAAAACTTTATCTGTATTGTAGATGAAAAAAAATACTTGCATCAAGCCTTTAACATTGTTTATGGTAGACTTGAAGTTTATATTATATGAATCTGTATGTTTTTTTCTGAACAACTTCATCATCAATCCCTAGGTAATAGAGGCTAACATTCCTCAAACAAATGTTAACCATGAAGAGAGTTGGACCAAATATGGGATAAAGTTCTAATACAGTGTAGACAATCACATGGAAAATATTCAAATATATCTTCTCAAGAAATGTAGTGCAACAGTATAACATATATTTAAACATAGTGCAAAATCATTTTTTTTTTCAAATCCAAGGCATTTTACATTTAGTTACATTCAATTTTGAGCTGGTGCAGTGGTTACTCATATTCATGACTTTTGTATAAAATGTTAGATTCTTCTGTTAGATTGAAGGAAATTAACAAATAGATTTTAAGACTGGATACAACTTGCTTCCCTAGTTTTTAATGTTAATAAAATTAATAGAGTTGTCTCCGTCACTTTAATGGAAGAAAGTATTTTTTCCATAGCTGATCTTAAATAAAATTGCTAAATGTTAAATGATACAAAACAAAAAAAAACACCCACTGAATCTGTACACACATTCCTTGGAATTAATGTAAAAAGGATGCTGGAATTCCTATTTACCAATATCTAAGAACATGTAGTCTGTTCTTCCTATCATCTGTTGAAATTCTGATGGGCAGTAATTGTGTTTTATTATAGGCTGACCATTTCAAACAGAATTTTTCGTTGAAGTGTTGAAACTATCAGTTGTTATTCCCAAGTAATTTGGCTTGCAAGAGAATGTTCTGTGCAGTCAATTTTAAACTGAGACACGATAGAGAGTATTCAAGAACCTTGTTTTAAAAGTCCTCAGATCACAACCTTTTGCTATTTTAATGTTCTTCATGGTAATGAAACATATGGAGATAACAATACTTGTCATGATCGGGAAATAATGGAAAAATTAGTCGTCCATTCTGTGTATAAATAATGGACTAACAATTAGTATGAAAAAAGTCAGTCTGCATTTGACTCAATGAAAAATTGTATTTGCTGACAAGGTCATTGTATCGACAATAGAACTTACGAAGTGGTGTTTATCAGCTGTGGATAATTAAAAATTTCAAGGAACTTTCGACAATTTGAAATCACAAGGTTTTACCAAAATCAACAGCTCAAAAACTTATGACTTTTTTAACTTTATACACAACCATTCCCCACAATAGATTAAAATCAAGGCTTTCTAATATCATTGACAGCTGCTTTTTCCAAAAAAATGGAACTCTTTAATTTACTTACCTTGTCATTGGTTATTTGCAAAATTATTTTATTAAAAAAAACATTCTGATTGTACACACAAGTACTCTGAAGTTGACATCAAAAAGATGCTTGAGTTTCTGATTGACAATATCTATCTTGTTTTTGGAGACCAGGTCTTCCAACAATCTATTGGAATTCCCATGGGTATAATTGCACCCTGTTATTAGCAGACCTATTTTTGTATTCATATGAAGAAGAATTTGTGCAAAATCTTATGCATTTAAAGAAGAAAACACATGCTGTGGCCTTCAACTCGACATTTAGATATCGACGACGTATTGTGACAATAGTAATATCCATTCTTACAATTCTGTATGTCGATATGATATATCCTGCTGAGCTTGAGGTAAAAGGTACCTCAGAGTCTGACAAATTTGTTTTATATTTGGATATTTTACTTGAGAAAGACGTTAATGGTAATCTAACAACCAAGCTCTTTGATAAACGTGAAGACTTTAATTTTTCTAGTGTCAAATTTCCTTACTTATGCAGCAATATACCTTCATCACCTGCATAAGGAGTTTATATATCTCAGTTGATTCGATATGCAAGAGCATGCTCTACGTATGAACAATGTCTAAAATGAGGTAAATTATTGACAAACAAGTTGATGAAACAAGAATTTCAACAGTCTCGTTTAAAGTCATCATTTCTTAAGTTCTATGGTCAATACAATGACCTTGTCATCAAATAAAATTTATCATTGAGTCAAATGCTGACTGAAGTTTTTCATACTAATTGTTAGTCCATTTTTTATACACTGAATTGACGACGAATTTTTCCGTTATTTCCCGATCATGAAAAGGAGCACACGGCGGGTGAGACCGGTTGGGCAGGGGATGCTCACTCTGTGGCATCTGATCCCACCTCTGATGTTTTGGAGATCCGTGTTTGCTCTGCTCCTTTTTTGTATTGTTTTATGGACTTCTGATCTTGAATACTGTTTGTTATTTCTGTAAGTTTACAGAAATTTAGATTTGCCGTATGAAAAATTGGAGATAAGTGAATTCAGATAACTAACAGTTTTCAAGCTCATAGCCCATATGAAATTGAAAGTAGAGCAAACATGGACCTCAAAAATCATCAGAGACTGGATTAGGTGCCATATGGAGGTGTAAGCATCCCCTGCAGCCTGGTCACATCCACCGTATGCTGCTTGTCATGATTGTTTAAACAGAAAATTTCAAATAAATTTCAGTGTATAAATCATGACCTAACAATGAGTATGAAAAATGTAAGTCAGTATTGACCTAACGATACATTGTATTTGTTGATATTGCACTATCAGCAGATATTGATAAGGCCATTGTTCCGACCCTAGAACTTGCGAAATGAGGAATTCAAACAAGACTGTTGTTATCATTGTTTCATCTTGTTGGTTTGAAGCTTCTCACAGTTAAAAAAAATTGGTCGTGTGTAGAGTATGCTGTTGCGTATCGAAGCAACTGGGAAAATAAACCCCATTTAATTGCTAGTGATAAGCGTAAATTCCTTGAAGTTCGTAATTAAGGGAAGCTCACGATTGAAAAGTCAAAGCCATCAAGATGATCATAAAGTTTTGTTAGGTTATCATTAATTTGTCTTTTCCTGGTAAACTATTCAAATATGAAACAGACGTGTCAGACTCTGTGGTGTCTTTTATTCCAAGATCAGGTGGGTATGATTGGAAGTAACTTTTGTTAATTGATAATACGTCATCGCTACATTTTAATGTCAAGTTGAAATTAGTATTTCCTTTTTTCTATTCAGAACATTTAGAATAAATTCTTCTTCACATGAATACAAAAACAGGTCTATTAATAATCAGGTGCATGGTACCCATAAAAATTTCAACAGATTAAATTGTTGGAAGACCTGATCTTCAAAAACTACATAGATATTGTCCACAGGCACCTGACGTTACTGATTTTTCTTTTAATAAAAAAATACCCATACCTAATAATAAATTTATTATTAGGTATGGGTATTTTTTTTATTAAAAGAAAAATAAGTAACGTCAGGTGCCTGTGAAATTGTCAACCAGAAACTCAAGCATCTTTTTAAAATATACTGTAGAGAGCTTGTACAATCTATAATCAGATTAAGTTTACAAACGACCAATGACCGAGTTTCATTTTTGTACGATTAGCTTCACCAAATAGTATTCGAAATCAAAAGCAGTAGAGTTACTATCTTGCCATAGAGTTGATGGACTGGATTACTTTCAGTCTGCTAAGACATAATTGCTTGTTAAGCATAAAATCCAAATTCTAAGTTTGTTCCCCTTAGGGATAATCAATTGTTGAGGCCAGTCTCGATCGAGAATTTGAACCCGTTTGCATAATACATGTAATTAATTGTTATACAAAGGTAGGATTTCAACACTTTTCCGCTGTCAGTTGAACTGTCTACGAGTCCTCCAATGCACTCGAAGTAAGTTACGGATTTGAGGTCTTGCAATTGATATGCCATTGTCTTGTACTTCTTTTTCCTTTTGGAGTAATTTGCTTTAAAATCAAAGTTATGTTTAATGAGTTTATAGTTCCTTAATGTTACAGTGGGTGGCATGATACAGTTACAATAACTTTCATCTGTTTTAATTTAAATTGAAAAAAAAAAAGAAAAACAACGGATGTTTGTTTTAAGGCAACATTGTAAGACTTGTTTGATTGATGAACAAAGTCACGTTTTGTCTTAATTTTGGGATAAGTTAGGTAAATTAAGTGTTCCTTCTACCGCTGTGGAGATTGAATCCATTGATTTTCTGTATGTAGATCATTAGGAGTCGTGTTGCTCTGAGAGCTAATTACACGAAGTCTGTGTTTAACCGCCTGGACAACCTGTACAAAGACTTCAGTCTACAGGAAGCCTACACAATAATAGCTGAATTAACAAAACAAATTACATAAACCATTCACAGCACCGTCTCATGGCGATGAACTGAAGCTTCTAGGATCGGCTCATGTTTTGTTTCTTGAACTGTTGCTTACAATGGACTTTGAAATGAAAACGATGTAAACGTAATAAATGAAAACGTAATATTTTTTTTTAATTAATACATAATTTATTGCTTTTTATTGTCTAACGTTACCTTTTAACATTTTTATTCTCAATTTGACCATTTTGAAATATGTTTCTTCTAGTGATGACGAAATTTAAATATTCCGTTTTCTAACTAGTTTGGATCCAGGTTTTTATAAATGACAGAGTTGATTCATTGAACATAATCAGATTTAAATAAGTATTCAAAATTTAAAGTTATCAACAGTAACTTCAATAGGATGGAAATAGAATTAGAATATTGGTAAAATTAAAAAAATTCGAGAAATAAAATTACTGGTCAAATGTAGCCCCCGGAAATCGTTTATCGACAATGTTAAATCAATTCACAACACTGTAATGTGATTCGTCTGCTTTAACCTAAAAAAAAAAAAGCAAACAAAACAAAACTATACAGAATTTGATTCATCTGTTTGGATATTTTACTGGAAAAACATTAATGTCAACCTAATAAAAACTCTATGACTAACTTGATGACATCAATTTCCTATTGTTCCTCAACTATTTATTATTATATAGCAATAAATACGTATCACATGAAAGTTTTGGGTCTCCGAATTGATTCTGTGATTCTATGCTCTAAACAATCAACAATATCTAAAATGAGACACGCTTTTGACAAATAAGTGAATGACACAATTGCAAGAAAATCAACAGACTCGTTTAAAATCAACAGACTTTTGAGCATGATCACTGTTTATCTTCATATTGTCTGCTCTGGTTGGGGATAGAGAAGAATTGTCTATGTTCTGACTGGAGGTAGAGTTGTAGATATTAGCAGATGTCTATATTTTAGCTAGATGTATAAATATTGTCGGTTTTCAGTTGTCAAAGTCTACTGCATATGTTTCATATTTGGATCTTTACTCACTGTTTCCGCTTTTGATTGTATTTGGTGTTTACGCCTCCTAACTTATTCAATACGTTAGAGCATGCTCCGATAAGAATCGGTTTTTAAACCGAGACAGGATATTGACAGATAAGTTGATGTTGTAGGAATTTTAACAATGCCGTTAAAATCAGCATTTTGGTAAATTCTATGGTCGTTGTAATGACCTCTGAAAAAAATTATAACCTAAAAGTGGTTTGTATTTAGGTTGATTTTTTTCATACCAATTGCAAGGCCTTTTTAAAAAAAAAAAATACTTAAGTTTAATTAATTTGAATATTCTGACTATCTACTCAATACCCACGGCGGAAGAACGATGAACAGGGGATGCCCCAATGTTCTCCCCCTTGCTACTGGCACGTCTTCCCACCTCTGGAATATAAGGGGTAAAATTATTGACAAACAAGTTGATGAAACAAGAATATAAGCAGTCCCGTTTTAAAGTCATCATTTCGTAAGTTCTATGGTCGATACAATGACCTTATTTATTGAGTCAAATGCTGACTGACGTTTTTCATACTAATTGATAGTCCATTATTCATACACTGAATTGACGACGGATTTTTCCGTTATTTCCCGATCATGATATGGAACACATGGCGGGTGTGACCAATCGGAAGTAAATTTTTGTACCCATTTATATACAGATTTGTACATGTCTTCTTTGTAGTTTTTTTCTCTAGTTCGATCAATGTTCGTTATCTCCACGTTTTAAACTTTTGCTGGATATTGCCAGTTGTCTATGTTTTGACTAGAGGTAGGAAATGGATCCTCTACACGCACTCTATACAATATGTTTAAGATTCAGTGTTTAGATTATTCTAACTTTCATATCTGCTCTGTGTTTTGAATACAGGACTTCAGAAGGACTTGTGATAGAAATTTCTATCATTTCCTTCACATTTTTAGGAACATTGTCTTTTATTATGCCCCCCTTCGAGGAAGGGAGGGCATATTGCTTTGCTGCTGTCTGTCGGTCTGTCGGTCCTTTTAGTTCCCGTTCATTTTCTTCACAACCGTTGCACATACTGAAATGAAATTTGGTATACAGATATATCACATGAATATCTAGGTCAAGTTATGCCCCGTGGACTTAGAAAAATTCCAATTATTTGCAGTTTATGTTCATTTTCTTCACAATTGTTGCACATACTGTGATGAAATTTTGTATGCAGATTTATCAGATGAATATCTAGGTCAAGTTCTGTTTTGGGTACGATTGCACCATCTTTGACAGAGTAATGCCCCTTGGACTTAGAAAAAAAATCCAATTATTTGCAGTTTCCTTTCATTTTCTTTGCAGAGGTTGCACATACTGAGATGAAATTTGGTATACAGATTTATCACATAAATATCTTGGTCAATTTCTGTTTTGGGTACAATCGCGCCATTTTTGACAGAGTTATGCCCTTTTGGACTTAGAAAAATTCCAATTTGGGGGGAGGGGGGCATAAATGTTTTACAAGCATCTCTTGTTTAGATCAGTACTTGTAATTATGGAAATGAATAGACTATATTGATCGAGGAGAGAATGAAGATGTATGTTCTCCTTGTGATAGAGTGTGCATGCTTTCCTAATTAATGGGAATATACATCTGGGTAAAGCAATCATTGATTTAACCTTCTTACAGTTCTTGCTTTGTGGACATATTTTACCAACTGACGCTCAGCAATTAAGATCCCTATTCTTTTAAAAAAGTTTTTAATTCCTTTAACTTTTCAAGTGACCTTAAGGTCATGTGTGTGTGTGTGTGTGTGTGTGTGTGTGTGTGTGTGTGTGTGTGTGTGTGTGTGTGTGTGTGTGTGCGGATGTGTATGCAGTGTACTCAGATAATGAGGCATGTATTGATGGAAGTTTCTCATACTGTTTGAGTATACTGAATTTAGGAATACATCTCTTCTTGGGCTCAGATAAATTTAACTTAGAAACAAGATGAAATAACAATTGCTCTAAGAATTCAAAACTTGTAATAAGAGAAATCAAGGGGATTGGAATGAAACGGATTATGTTCTTATAAAATGAAATGTATGGAGATAACGAGCAGTATTCATGCAAGCCCAAAGTCCATAAAACAATACAAATCAAAAGCAGAGCAAGCACGGACCTCTAAAACATCAGAGGTGGGATCAGGTGTCATGGAGGAGTGAGTATCCCCTGCCGACTGTTCACACTCGCCTGTGCTCCTTTTCATTATCGGATAGTAAAGGCAAATCCGTGAGACAATTTACCTGTGGTTTAAATAATGGCTTAACAAATTGAATGACAAACTTAAGTCTCTTATTCCAACCCTGTATGGTGTTGCATGCAAGAAAAGCTATTCTAATTTCTATATGATTAAGTAATTTGAGAATTATTAGATTTTCAAATGTGACATGAAACAATGCAATTAAAATGATTTTTAACTTTTTTTATAAATAGATTTATTACACTGAGGTACTTGAAATGAACCTGCTGGTGTTTTCAGGGAGTTCTTTGTTCTGTATACGATGCAATTAAAACGCATAAGACTTTCTTACATCTTTTATGTATTGGAGGTCCGTGTTTGCTCTGTTGTATTCTTCTATGGACTGTTTAACTTCAATACTGTTCGTTATCCCCATATGTTTCATTTTACGATTCATTTAATTTTTTAAACTTAAACGCAATTGTAAAGATTCTTTTACAATTAAAATAAAAGAAAGAAAGAAGAAAAAACGTTCAAAAAGTACGAAGAAATCATCGTTTACATTAGTACAATTTGGCGAAAGATTAAGAGGTTTTCGGTCGCTTACGTAATGCAATAAGAAATGGCGAGACT
>NW_026924716.1:0-24355 GCF_032062105.1 Saccostrea cuccullata
TACTTCATCCTTGGTCATTACTTTTGAATTTTTTAATGCTAGGGCTTTAATAAGTGTTGGCAAGAACTTATAGTTTGACTGTCATTCATAACATTTTAATCTGAACAATGGTTGTTGTTTGGACTTTTATATATATTTTAAAAGGTATTTCTGGTAACAAGACATTCCCTGATAATACAAGCGGTTTTGACCTCTGGGTTTGACCTACTTTTGGAAAACATTAACCTTGGCCATAAAATTTGAATGGTTGGTGGTAGGGTTTTCATACATAAATGTATTCCTTGTGATAATACCTTTCTATCAAGTTTGTATTTCTTCGTCTAAGCCCGTTCATGTAATTACTTTTGAATTTTTTAATGCTAGGGCTTTAATAAGTGTTGGCAAGAACTTATAGTTTGACTGTCATTCATAACATTTTAATCTGAACAATGGTTGTTGTTTGGACTTTTATATATATTTTAAAAGGTATTTCTGGTAACAAGACATTCCCTGATAATACAAGCGGTTTTGACCTCTGGGTTTGACCTACTTTTGGAAAACATTAACCTTGGCCATAAAATTTGAATGGTTGGTGGTAGGGTTTTCATACATAAATGTATTCCTTGTGACATACCTTTCTATCAAGTTTGTACTTCTTCTAAGCCCGTTCAAGTAATTTTCAAGTTATGGGTTGGAGGGGATTTATCATGTTTGTCCATTTTTATTTATTAAAGGTGTCCTACTGTTAAATTATTTTGATCCCATCTCTGATGTTTCGGAGGTCCGTGTTTGCTCTACTCTATTTTGTGTTGTTTAATGGACTTTCTGTTCGTTATCTCCATATCCTTCTTCATGTATATATTTTGAAAATGACGTTCTGTTTCTGTCATGTACCAGGCACTCGTAGTCCTTGTCTAGGGGAGCTGCACTCTTGTTTACTTCTTCAAGGATATACTTCTTAACTTCAGTTCAATCGGATTAGGCTTTTTCCTCTCCAATTACATAATACAGAGTCATACCAGGATCTCTTCTCCAAACTGCTTGACTGGGTTAAGTAATAGACTCTTCCCAATAACTTGCCAATGGAGCTGCAAATTTTACCTGTACTAACATTTGTTAAGATGTCCTGTACTCGACACTTATGGTCGTTGAGCAGTGAGGAACCTTTTTCATGCCAGCACCTGCGACATGGAACCTTGGTATTATGTACAGAAGCCTCATCCAAGGGACCAGTCTCCACATGGTGAGATTCCAACCCGAAACGTAAGGATTGACTCCTTACTGTGCGACTCCTGAGCAGACACTCTAACCATTGCACCATGCAGGCAATTTAATAATTTAATTAATCATAAATGAAAACAACAATTACAAAATGTGGATTCAAGTTTAGTACTAAGAAATCAACAATGATGACTGAAGCCATGAAACATAACAATTTTGGTTCACAAAAACAACATTTCTATCATAAATAAAAACAGCAAAGCAGATAGTTCAACTGAAGTGCAAAAAATATAATGTCTTTCTTTTTTTATTCCATTCTAACACATCATAAAAAGAGATAACTTTCTTCTACAATAGAAACGAATATATACATAAAAAATATGCTCCATCTATACAAGCTTTAAACATTTAGAAAAACTGCATTGTTAAAAAATCTTGATTTAGTAAAAATAAATAAATTGCATTGATTCATCTTCAAAAATATGATATTTGACATACAGTTTTACATCTGTCATGTGTATTAATTAAACTGTTTCAATGACTGAAGAATATGTTATAATTGGTAAAATATATAAAAATAAAATACATTCTGTTACCATCCCAAAATTGCAAACTGTTTCTTCAAACCTAATTCAAATTTTTGGCAAAGTTAGGTGTATCTTTTGATTATTAACATTGATTGATGACCAAAAAAAAGCTATTAATATTTCAAATAACATTTTATCCATAATTCTCTGTATATGTGTGTGTGTGGGGGTGGGGGGCTTTATTCTTTCAAGAGCAACCTGGGCATGTTGAAGTACACAGTAAAGTATGACTTCTATAATCTTTTGCAAAAAATCTTTAACTTATATAAAGATTCACTTGCAGGTTAATCAAAATATAATCTTGTGTGGTGAACTTTGGTAAGGACAGCAACAATTCAAATTACCAGGTAAAATTTTAAAGACTTTCTGTAGTGTATAATTAATTAGAGCTCCAAAAATATATGTTTATAAAAGGAGGCAGATAAATTGCAATCTTATAAATATTGATAAAATTAAAAAATATATAGATCAATATTGCTTTTTTGGTACAGCAAATGGCGATATATGGAGATAGCTAAAAGTTACAAGAACAACCTTACAGAATCATACTCATTAATTAATTTTTTATGATTTTTGAGATTACAATGAAATGTATAATAAATAAGCAATATTCAAGGCTTCTGTCTACAATTAGAATGAGCACCCATTTTCATGATACCCGTGAAATGCAGATTTTCCTTTAATATCATGAGACTACATTACAATTTTTTTTAAAAATCGAAACAAATTTGAAATGGAATTTTGTTGATTACTAAAGTAAAGATTCTTTTATAAAAAATTTTGAGTTTTGTGTATATTTTGTTCCTGCGCATCAATTCTGCATAATTTTTTACCAGCCCACTTATGATACTCCTACATGTAATTCCATAAAATAAGGCATCCCTACTACAACCCCCTGAATAGATGCTGTCTTCACTGAAGTTCACCACATCACAAATGTCCTATAAAAAATTGACATCTAGGATTTGTTCATAAACACAGCTAAAACACACTCATACTTTACTTCCATCTGTACAAACAACAATCAATTTTGATATATTGCATGAGTTTGCCTGTACATTTGATTTTAAGGTTTGCAATTTAGTCTTGTATACAAACTCTCAGAAATGCACTGTAAATTATTTATATTGTTATGAATGATTTACATTCACATGAAATAAAAGGCAATAAAGGAGCAAAACAGTTACAAATCAATGTATTTCTGTTGAAGAGAAAGCAATATTTATTATATATTTTGTTTTCAAAAAGAAGCTGTCTTTCTTATTTTAAATAGGAATTCTAAGTTTATATACATATGCCTGATAAAAGCTTACAGAATACAAGGCTACTATATTTTTCGATTGGATCTAAATGACTTCTTGGGATTTCAATATACAAGTATTTAAAAATATATAGCTATGATTACACAATTCACTGATAACTAATTGCATTGAATATAAATAGATTTGCATTGGTTTAACTTTAAAGTAGCTATTGCACCCAATTAGCAGACACTGAAATATGCTTAATATATTTCTATCAGCACAATTATTATTATTGAAAAGGTCTAAAATTTCAATACACAAGTACATGTATTTAAAAATATATAGCTATGATTACACAATTCACTGATAACTAATTGCATTGAATATAAATAGATTTGCATTGGTTTAACTTGAAAGTAGCTATTGCACCCAATTAGCAGACACTGAAATATGCTTAATATATTTCTATCAGCACAATTATTATCATTGAAAAGGTCTAAAATTTCGATACACAAGTATTTAAAAATATATGGCTACAATACACAATGAACTGATTACTAATTGCATTGAACATTGGTTGATTTGCATTGATTTAACTTTTTAAGCATTTCACTGTATTAACTTTTTAAGTATTTCACTGTACCAAAATGTCAAACACTGAAATTTTAAATATCACCTACACCAAATATTATTGTACAAGTCCAAAATTTCTCAGTTGATATTAGTGCATGTGTTGTTGAAGGTAAGCTTTTGTTTCCTCCCTTGATGCAGTGAAAATATTTCAAAGTTTGTATACATGTATAGAGATCGACATTATCACAGAAAACCTAGATGAGTCAAATTAATGTGTACAGTATTATGCTAAAATGAAAAATACTTGATTCCCATCAATATGTTGATCTATTTGAAAAAAACAAAGAAATTCTAATACTTCTTCAAAATAAACATCCATTCAATTATTTTCAAGCACAGCTAATTTTTGTACCATGATAAGAATCACTGAAGAAAAAAGAGGATCAGAATAAGATAACACAGTACTACACAAATAGCAATTTTCTGAACGTTAAAGTTATAGTGAACTGTTTTCATTGCTATGAGGTTTTTTTTGGGGGGGGGGGGAATTTAATGTACAACAGACTACGTACGCAAGCAGCAAATAGGTTTACAGTTCACTTTTAGTTTTAAATGATTCAATCAAATATTATTTTGGCTCTTTTTTTGAATGAATAAAATTGAATTACATGTAAAAACTAAGTTTCAATGAATGAAATTTCTTCCTGTTTGAAATTTGGAAAATACTGACGATTCAGCGATGCAATATGATTTATGAAATGCTCATTAATTATGCTTTGTTGACAGATGAAATTTAGAACTTTTTTTCTTCAAGGAGAGAGAAAGAGAGAGAGAGAGAGAGAATTCCCACTAAAGAGGGAAACAAAGTATTAATTTTCTAAACTAAAAAAAATTTAATTTGCAATTTGTCTACCCTTATTCCTCCAAAGAAAACAGACAGCTTAAAATATACAATATTGCACAGAATACTTACTTTAGGTTATTTTGATACTTTTCAAATTAGATGAAATTTTGATGAATAGATGAATAGTTGAAGAGATACATGAACACTATACAAATGTGTACATCACACCACATTTATTATGTGTGCTTGTGAAAAGTTGTTTGAATGGAATGTTAGGCAATCTATGACAAACACTGTTTGAAAATGCTAAACTGGACAGATACATTTTTCCTATTTTCCTCTTGTTCACTTCTTTTGATGAAGATAATTTTACACTCTCAAAAAATATATACCCTGGTCCTATGAATGGATAGTGTGTTAAAACATGTTAACTCTGACAGCAGCAAGTATCTGATAATGATGTACAGTGTACTACATTTCTGAGAAAAATACAGCATAAACATAATTATGACATTAAAAACATAAATAGTATCACAGACTGCTATTGATTCACCTCCTTCTTCGCATACTTTATGAATAATCCTATCTATGGGCATAAAATCTTGTCTTTGTAAAAGTTCATACAGACACCATTATCGTCTTTCATCTTTTTTTTCTCAAACTCCATTTCTAAATGGCAATACATGTACTCAAACAACCTTCCCACAGAAACAATTACTTGTAAAGAATGTGATTTCTTTCATCAAATAGAAAAGATCTAATGACAGCATTCACTAAATAGAAATGTGATTTCAAAGCAAAGTAACATGAATGAACCACTTGAGGTGCCTCGCTTCATATCAAGTGTGACGGTTATAATCTCTCATGTGACCTATATCTACCTGTGATGGTCACTCAGGGGTGACCTCCTATACTAGTGTATTTGTCCTCGGGGTCACACGAATCACAACACGGGGTGCAGCACTGGGACGGGTTTACTTCCAGTTCCTCGATCCCCCTGGCAAAAAGCTTGATCAGCTGACAGTGGGTCCTGAAATAAAGTATAAACTGTACATTTACCAGACACATTCTCCTTAACACAGTTGACACAGCTGAACTGCAGAACTAAGATGACTGCTAAGAATTGCTAGAAAACACACAAAACAAAAGATTCATAAAACTCATTTGAGTCGAAATTATGTATGTCAGAGTGAAATTGTGAAAAAAGGCTGGTGTTTTAAATGATAAAGTCAGTATAATCATTTGTTATTGTTTTATCGTTTCTTACTCTAAATTCTTAGTTCTTACCCTATAGCTATCTTGAAAGATTTTTAAAATGATGAATCTACACTACAAGAATATTGCCAGGGGTCCTGAGTCAGCATGTTGCCATTGGACCCAACCCACAGCATATTTCAAATGGTTTCATTCAGTGAATTGAGGGAAAACATGTATGTACTTGTTTTGGGCTTGGCTGAAAAAGAGATCAATTCTCTGTACCACTAAGTGTTTCTACCTGATCTGAAGGTTAATGGAAGTCACGACCTCCCCGTCACAGTTCCACACACTCTGAGTGGAGGCACGGCTTGCCCTGCTGGAGGTGGAGGATCTAGACTGGGTGTCACTCTCAGAGTCATTGGTCGTCGGGACAGAAAAACTCCACTCCCTCACCCGAAATATCTTAATGAATGGCAGATCAAACTGGAAAAGAAAATTTAAAGTTGTAATAATAACTCTACCATTTAAATTTAATCCATAATGAATAATCTTGCATATTATGATCATTGACCTGTATATTTGTTATTTCAAATACAAAATAAATACAAAAAGCTCACAAGGTCACAAGATTAATCAAGGTCACTTTTCTAAAATGATCCCCCTCATATGACCATTAATTTATGAATTCCACAATTTTAATTATGCATGTACCATTAATATGATCATTTATGTAAATATTATCTCATGTATATGACTTACCTGGTTGCCGTTGGTTGTGGAACACCTATACAGGTGACGTAAGAACTGGACACGAGAACACTGCTGTATCAGGAGCAGGTCGGAGGTTCCGTCCCCGAGATGGCAGTAGGGGGAGGGGCCCAGGGGACTGATCAGACACCGGCAGCTCATGGTGAAGCTGGCCACTGCTAAAAACTTACCCCTCACTGTGTGCCACCCCTCAGATCCTAAAATAAACAATTCAATTCACTTTATTGACAATTACCATGTTAGCATACAGTCATGAACAGTCATAACATAACACAATTTTACACAATTAATACTTGCATATATAAAGTGACAAATGTGAGGTAAACAAAGTACTGTAAACTTCTAAATATTCATTAACAGAAGAACATTTTAATTTTTTTTTTTTTTTTTGTAAAACACCCTGGCAACATGCATCTGCATAAGAGAGGGAGGTGGTAGATTCTACAGGGCATTGCAGATGTTTTAAACTTTATGTACATTTATCGTATCAGGCAATTATTTCGGGGGAAAAAATTACTGCTTTAAGAAATATTTCAAACTTTTTTGCCTTTTTTAATGGCTTACCTTTTTCCTCCTGTGAGTTCTTACTCATGGCACAAATATTACAACTGAAAATGAAGCATTAAAATATATATTTCATTTTGAGCAAACTATAATGGAGGTAAAGATATGTATATTTTTAATTATACATGTATACAAATTCATACAAATATCATATCCAGTTCATTTCCCTAATCAAAGAAATTACAATAATTGAAGCACTTTTGTTACCATAATTTCAGATACTTAACCAGTCTTCTGAAAACTAAAGGCATGATAGTGTGTTGCAAATATGGATTACAAATTTCACTTTTCTCTTATGTATGTCTAAATTCAAAACTGAAAGATCTTTAAATAAAATAAACAAGTTCATCTTTTTTAACAAATTAGAGAAATTAAAGTTCCTACCCCGAGTTACAGGTGATTTTGTCCCTGGGGTTAGAATCGGTCGAGGAGGCCAGTTTAAATGACACCTCCCCTTCATAAGACTTGTTACCCAAAAACTTCTTTGCACCTGTAAAGAAAAAATAACATATTTTATTGCATTTTCCAAACAAAATTTCATAGATGTTGTACAACATCCTATTACAAGCTTTCATGCTGAAAATATTGTTATTGAATTAGGAGTCTACTGCCTTTTACATTTTAAATATCAGTACATGTTGGGTGCAGTTTAAGAGAAGGTGTCATAGCACTACTGATCTTCAGCCCTTGTCTTGTATATTGATGTTAAAAGTAATTATAACAAGATTGGTAGCTGAATATGATGCTAACATGTTTCCAACCTGCTTTATATTTAGGTCTTTAATTTATTAATTTCAAGGAAATGTATACTCAAACCCCAAGAAAAAAAAGATGTGTATTCTAAAACTTTTCTTCTCAGCTATAGTCTGCATGTAAATGGACAATGCTGAGTTTTATTCTTTATTCAGTGTTGTGATTACTGCTACAGATTAAATCAATACCTGCAATTTGGTACCGCTTTGGTCCCATCCACCTGTTATTTTCACTATCTTTTAACATATCACCATAGTAACCGTACGCTAACATTGAGCTGCTGTATCGTAAAAATTGGTCCCCGTCATAGATTGAGCAGACATCTATGGCTGTGCTATCACCTACAAGTCAAATCTTCAATAATTAAAACAGCACACCCCTTTTTTTGTCTGTATCTTTTGTAAATTGTAAGATGTCAGGACTTTTGAGTACTCATACTCTACATATAGTTATATGGAAATTAAAATAAATATCACTGGGTATATTCTTTTATCAAATTTCAAACAAAGGGTAATTATTCCTAAATACTTTGAAAACTGTCTTATCTGGCACTTGTGTAATATGTCACACTGCGAATTCCGACATTAAATTTCATTCCTATTTTACTATTTTCCATGTTTTTGTACACTGTCTAATCTGAGACCTTGTCTATTTCAACATAAAATTCATCTCCCAGTGCATGTCGGATAGGACAGGTTTCACTTTAGATTGAGTTTTTATCGAGATTATACTATGAAATTAAAATATTTTGTGTCTTTTGTCTCACCTACGATAATGTGGATTGCTGAGGTCACAGGATCATTGATCCCTGTCGTGGAATAACATATGGCATCTGTAGAACCTAAAATAAAAACATACAACCTGTACTAGGTGATATACATGTCCTCTGACATAATAGGCTTCTAAAGGTTTTAACAAAAAAAAAACAAGAGATGTTTGTAAAACACTTATGCCCCCCTCCCCCAAAAATTGGAATTTTTCTAAGTCCAAAAGGGCATAGCTCTGTCAAAAATGGTGCGATCATGCCCAAAACATATCTTGACCTAGATATTCATCTGACTAATCTGTATAGTAAATTCCTTTTCAATATGTGCAACCTCTCCGAAGAAAATGAATGAAAACTGCAAATAATTGGAAGTCCAAGGGGCATAACTTTTTCAATTATGGAGCAATCATACCCAAGACAGAATTTGACCTAGATATTCATCTGACTAATCTGTATACTTAATTCCATTTCAATATGTGCAACCTCTCGAAAGAAAATGAATGTAAACTGCAAATAATTGGAATTTTTCTTAGTTCAAGGGGCATAACTCTGTCAATTATGATGCGATCGTACCCCAAACAAAACTTGACCTAGACATTCATCTGATATACCTGTATACCAAATTTCATTTCAGTATGTGCAACGGTTGTGAAGAAAATGAACGGAAACTAAATGGACTGACAGACCGACAGACAGCAGCAAAGCAATAAGCCCTCCCTTCTTCAAAGAGGGGCATAACAAAAGAAATTAAATCAAATGAACTTTAAACCTGCAAGCCTGAAGAACAGTCTTTAGTAAATACCAACAATTGTTAATTGCTATATCTAGTACAATACATGTATATCTATTCACTTTTATATCTTTCATTTGTTTGACCTTGACAGACTCTTTACAGACAGACCTGCTGGAATGATTCCAATTCGTAGATCTGGAGAGATGGGTTGTTCTGTTATGGTCTGAGTTTTCCCTGCCTCGGACATTTTCCTGTTGACCAGACCATTCAGGAGCTCTGTGAACATTCCATCCCCACCCACACACACCACCCTTCCAAACAGAAGTACATTTATAAATTCATTGCACAAAAACAATATACTGTAAACCAACTTTTATTTGTGTGCCACAAATAATCACGAGTTTCACGACCTACTTTAATTCGTGAATATTTGTTGCCGTGAACCATTTATTTTGCTTTATATTAGTAGAGAATGTTTTCTCAGACCCGAAAATTAATCATCGTGGATTGATTTCAAACTGACCAATCGCGAATAAAAGATGAGCTGAATAATAGTTGATTTACAGTATATTTTGAAATAGTAACTCAAAACTGATCATAAAAACTGTAAAATTCATATTTTTGTGGGGTCAAATTCTTGTGGTTTGAGGAAAAACTCTTGGTTTTTGGGGATTTGATTTCATGAATTAGAAAATGTTTAGTAGTTATGTAACATTTCATATTTCATGGTGGACATGAATTTGTGGGTCTCAAATATCTCGAAAACAACAAAAATTAAAACCCTATAAAACTTTGCGATTTCACAGTAATACAACTAGAAATATGTCCATAGGACATGAATGCCCCGCCGTGGATATATTAGTAAAACAACATGAAAATTTGTATAAAATTTGATCAGTTTGGTTCAGGTAGGGCTTATAGTTACTAGGGAATAAAAATTTTCAGATCCAGCATCCGAAGCAAGTCTGGTAGTGTCCATCCCTAGCTGCATTATCCATGCAAGTTTGGTTCAGGTAGGGCTTATAGTTACTTGGGAATGAAAATATAGGTCAGATCCAGCATCCGAAGCAAGTCTGGTAGTGTCCATCCCTAGATGCATCATCCATGCAAGTTTGGTTCAGGTAGGGCTTATAGTTACTTGGGAATGAAAATATAGGTCAGATCCAGCAGCCGAATCAAGTCTGGTAGTGTCCATCCCTAGATGCATCATCCATGCAAGTTTGGTTCAGGTAGGGCTTATAGTTACTTGGGAATGAAAATATAGGTCAGATCCAGCATCCAAAGCAAGTCAGGTAGTGTCCATCCCTAGATGCATCATCCAAGCAAGTTGAGTTCAGGTAGGACTTATAGTTACTTTGGACTGAAAATATAGGTCAGATCCAGCATCCGAAGCAAGTCTGGTAGTGTCCATCCCAAGATGCATCATCCATGCAAGTTGGGTTCAGGTAGGGCTTATAGTTACTTGGGAATGAAAATATAGGTCAGATCCAGCATCCGAAGCAAGTCTGGTAGTGTCCATCCCTAGATGCATCATCCATGCAAGTTTGGTTCAGGTAGGGCTTATAGTTACTTGGGAATGAAAATATAGGTCAGATCCAGCATTCGAAGCAAGTCTGGTAGTGTTCATCCATAGATGCATCATCCATGCAAGTTTGGTTCAGGCAGGGCTTATAGTTACTTGGGAATGAAAATATAGGTCAGATCCAGCATCCGAAGCAAGTCTGGTAGTGTCCATCCTTAGATGCATCATCCATGCAAATTTGGTTCAGGTAGGACTTATAGTTATTATTGTTTTACAAACAGCGTGACAGTTTGCTTTATAGGGCGTGCTAAATTTTTGTGTGCTGATAATCGTTTTACTCATCGATTGGATGTTTGATTTCAATGGAATCAAAAATACTTTGCATATGAAACAGAGAACCCAACAATACCACTGACAATACTGACCAATCGTATTGAATCACATGTTTACTAGCATGCAGTAAACAACAGTTACACGTGGACGGACAAAGCAAGTTTTACAACCTACAATGATGATATTGATAGCTGCATAGTACAACAGCAGCAGAGTAGCCTTACTAATTCTATTCTTTGAATTTTCTTATACGTATATAAAACCATCCGGTAAAATCATAACAAAAATATTACATGCTTTATTGAGGACAAAGAACGGGCTTTGACTGACCACGTGTTGCTGGTGAGTACAAATGCCGCACTGGTGAACAATCATTCAATGTGATTGGCCAGTATTCTCAGGATATTGTAGTATTCTGAGTTTCATATGCAAATTAGTATTGATTCCATTGAAATAAAGCATCCAATGACTGAGTAAAATGAAAATCAGGTCACAAAATTTTAGCACGCCCCATCTAGCTAACTGTCATGCTGTTTGTAAAACAATAATACTTGGGAATGAAAAAATAGGTCAGATCCAGCATCCGAAGCAAGTCAGGTAGTGTCCATCCCTAGATGCATCATCCATGCAAGTTGGGTTCAGGTAGGACTTATAGTTACTTTGGACTGAAAATATAGGTCAGATCCAGCATCGGAAGCAAGTCTGGTAGTGTCCATCCTTAGATGCATCATCCATGCACGTTTGGTCCAAGTTGGGCTTATAGTTCCTTAGGAATGGACCTGCTCCAAAAACTTTAACCTGGTCACTCATCTGGAAAATGTAGGTCAGATCCAGCATCCGAAGCAAGTCTGGTAATGTTCATCCTTAGATGCATCCTCCGTGCAAGTTTGTATCCACATGTGAAGTTTGATAACACCATCTTGAATGGTATGTTTAAAACTGAGCTAAACACTAATTTAAGAAAAGTGAGGTCAAGGTCAAAGGAAAGGTCAAGGTAAAATAATGTTGATGCAGTTGCATAGCTCTCATCAGTATCTATCAGCATATGAAGTTTGATGAAAATATCTTGGATAGTTTCTTTGAAACTTAGCTTTGAACAGAGCTAAACGCAAAGTGTGACGGAAGGACGGAAGAACGGAAGACGGACATGACAAACACTATATGCCCCGGCAATATTCATGGCGGGGCATAAAAATTAGATGATATTAGTACATTTATCAAAAATTAGTACTAACATAACAAAGAAGTCATTTATTTAGCATTAAAACTCTTTGTGACATACATACGCAGTCAGGTATCCAAAAAGATTAATTTAAGAAATGTATATGGCCTCCAGCATCCGGGCTAGTAACTGCAATTTTTGTTTAAAACTTCAGTACCTTAATTTTTTCCCCTTTTTCTGAGGAGAGGCTTACCTTGGTCTCTTAAATCTTTTTTTTTAAATTAAGGAACAAAAAGAACAGTTTACTAGGTAGCATGGTTAACTTATGAGACATGTTTCTCCTTCCTATAAACGTATGTTTTAGCTTCAATTTGAAACACAACTCTCGAACTGGAAGTATATATCATTCTGAAATTCATCTGTTCTTATATGTTAGTCTATATGGCTTGCTTCGCTAGCAATGTTTCTCACTGCGCTCGCTATAAGCAAGGAATACATTACAAACTGCTGAACTGGAACTACTCACCCATCCACTGACTGTAAATTGTACTTCTCCAAAACCTCTCTTGCATGCCCTGCATGTGTGGTAGCTGAAACAAGATAAATCTGATCAGAGAGTGTTAGGTACTGGCATATCATGACTAATATACATGTACTCCTACAACTTGAGTATAACTAGTTCTAAATTCTAATCATATTTCAAGGATTCTGAATTACAGTTACAAGATACATTAAAATATCAAAACAGGAAATCCGGTATCCAATTTATTCTACAGTTTACCCAACTCTGCATGAACATGCATAATGCTTTTGTATGCAGGTATATCTTATACTTGTATAATGCATGTAATACGATATTCATGTACATCTCAACTTGAAGCCAACGCTTTTTAATATTCAATATTTCTGTGCTTTTATACGTACTGATGACATGGGTTTTGATTTTGGCCAGATCCAGAAGAGGGGCCACCGATTCCTCGTAGACCCGCGGGGCTCGCCTCTTCCCCCCAAATGGATTAATAAACACCAGTAAGCTCCTTGGTCTTTTTAGTACTGAAAAATTACAACACAATAATTAACATAAAATACATTATCGTATAAGTGTAAATTTTAGCAAGACTCAATCTTAGAAATTTTTCCTTAAAAATTGGTATTTTATTTTTAGCAAGACGTAATTTTAGCGATTTTAAAAAGCTCACTATAGAAGCCATTACAAATTAAGCGCAATTGATTTTTAGCGATATTCAATTCTAACGATCTTGGCACCATTGCTAATAATGCCCAAATTAAATCCTTGCTAAAAATTCTGCATATATGGTATATCTCCTAGAAGTATTTATATCATTTCTACAGACAAGCAATGTAATACATGTAAAATTCAAGTAATATTAATACTATAGATATAAGCTGTACTACTGTAGAAGCAAAAATATTCTTTGGAGATTAAATTTCAGTTATTTTGTTGTTAACAATTATCAACAAAAATAAATCCCATATAAAATTTTTATATGACTACATTTTGCAATGGTTTAATTTCTAAACAACAAAATAAATCCCATATAAAATTTTTATATGACTACATTTTGCATTGGTTTAATTTCTAAACAACAAAATAATCTATATAAAATTTTTATAGACTACGTTTTGACAAATACATGACAAATCAACAAAATTTTATGCTCAAGAAAATTGATGTTTCTATAGTATGCTCCAGAACAAGTTGAATAAATATGGATAAATGTGGATTACACATTTTTGTCTCTATTAAAATACATGTATAGGCAATAATTATAGCATCTAAATCTTATATCATGTCTTCATGACCATTATAATCATTGATTATAGCTAACATGCATAAGTCTTAATGGGTGAGGTGACTATTATATCATGTCATTGCTTATCATCTAATTACATAAAGTGTTATGGGCTGTTATGAAGACCAGATACAAGGCCGACTGTTTCACTGGTAATACATGTACATGTAAAACATGCCTCTTATTTTTTTTAACATAAGTTAGTATAATCTCTTCCTTGATTGATTGATACTGTACTCTGTCAGCATGATCTGGAATCAGGGATGAGTTCACAAAATCTACATAGATATCCATCTTTTCGCCCCTACTATTAAAAATATGTTTATTTTATTCTTATAACAGCCTATGGAAAAAATCCAGCATTCATTAAAAAAGTCGCATTAACTCAATAGACTTATAGATAGAAGTTAATAGTTATTCTCCAACAAGAATTCTCTCAGGGAAAATTTATAGACAATCTACAAAAATACATTTATATTTTTATCTGCAGATCAATTTTAACACGTGCCATAAGGGACCGGATAGCTGCAATAATGTAGCCCTCTCCGATTTTTTTTTTTTTTTTTTTTTTTGGGAGAGGGCTACAACTCCTTAGGATCTCTATAATGGTGCAGATGCGGCAGTGGATCACTCCCGCACGGATTTCGGCTCAAATTATCTATAAACGGCTATTTTATTATCATCTCTTACCTGGAATCCAAATATGTAATTATGCAAAACATAAATCGATCCAAAAATATTCACAACGATCCATATATCGGTTATTTTTCGTGTGTGTCAACAGCTTAACTTGAATTTATCCGCCATGTTTACTGACCTTGATGGATTGTATTTTGGGACAGCCAATGAGAATTTAGGTTCTATAGGAGCGGATCTACTAGGAATTCCCTTATTTTAAGCATACGTATCGCTGTTTGCGCAAAAATAACACTTGAAATGGTTTTATTTATCGATGTTTTTGTAATATATTATAGCACAATCGTTTATAAACATCGACATTTGCTTTATTTGGTTGTTCCAAATTTCAAGCGAAAGTCTCAATACGTCACGCGTGAACTGTCATGGCTGCTGAATATTGCAGCTGGGAAAGACACAGATTTATTTTACATGGTTTTCGAGTTTAACAGGCTATTTTGTTGACAGTGAATAAAAATTCCGTCTTATAAGAAGTAAGTTTAATGTAAAAATAATTTATTTTGCCTCCAATCACCCGTATCAAAAAAATATATTTGCACCATTACGGAGGTGCGATGGAATTGTAGCCCTCTCCAGAAAATATCAGATAAAAAAAAATCGGAGAGGGCTACATTATTGCAGCTAGGGACCGGATAGAACTGTGTAGGAATATCTGACATATTTAATATTATCTTCATTTCCTTCTGTAGACACTAACATGGCTGCAATTTATAATAAGATTATCTGTACAGTCTACTACCCAAAACTCCCTTGCTGGTTCACTCAATCAATTATTCATTTGAGCAATTATTTTCCGATTATCATGCAATAAACTTAAAAACATTTTATTCCAATGATTCCATGTATGGCCTATCTTTCTTAGAAAGAAAATTATGCTAGCCTTTAACACGAATTGTGATGATTCTAAATGTAATTTACCTAATTTTGTTTTTAATTAAGAGGAATTTAACAATTTGTTACAAATTAAACAACTGTAAAGAAATGACAATTCTCTATAGCTATACTTGCTCTTGAGCATTATAACTCTTGTCATGAGCATTATGACTCTGCGATAAACAATCTATGAAGACAATGCTCTAAACATGTTAAATCTAAGAAGACTATGCCTTACCTGGATTTGAAAGTGCTTCCTCAATCTTGTCAACCCATGTCCTGCATATGTTTTCCCCTTGGCAGAAAAATGTCACCTTCTTCTTTTTCCATTTGTGGTTGGGGCATCGCTTGACAAAATGGACAGAGAAAGAGACAGGATGAATAGCCTGGAGCTCTATATAAATGGGGGAGTCCTTCAGGGGGGTGGAGGAGCTCTTCTTGGTCGACTTCGGAGTTGTTACTTTGTTCAAACTGCGTTCTAGATTGACGGCAATCACTTCTTTTAATGGCACATGTTTACATCCCGAGTGGCCTGTTGCAATGAAAATAATTCCTTAAGTACATTCAACATGTTTAATCAACCTCTTCACTGTGAGATATAATCCAGTACCATAAATACTCTTTTGCAGGGCAAATTGATAACATTTGGCAAAGTTTTAGTTGATGAATAATTTTAAAACACTGTATATTAAACAATTTGTTATGTTCTGTTATTGTTCTGTTATACTATGTTTCACCACATTATACCTATATTTTATTTCCTCTGTAAAAAGGCAGTTCCACAGTTATTAAAGAATTAAGATATAAGTTTTTTTAATTAATAGCTACTCGTAAGTAAACATTCTCTAAGTTTCACTGAGTTCCCGATGTAGTAAGAAAAGAGAAATGCATAAAATAGAATTAATGTTATGGCTTGACTGGGAATCAAATCCGGGATCCCTTGTCAGGTGCTCTATCACTGAACTAACGACGCTGATATCTACCATTCATATTGCTTGTACTGCTACATTTCTCCTTCCATAAACAGATCAGTAAGTGAATCTTCATCCTCCAAGACAAAAGTTCACGGGCCCTTTCAGATATTTCTCACGTGAACAAGCTCTCCCCCCCCACACACACACACATACACTGGTCATCAAATTTATTAGGAAAGGAGAAATGCATAAAGAAAATACGAAATACAAATTACAAGACATTTTAATTACCCATCAAGCCATGATAAGGGGCCTCGAAATGCATTTCAACATATTAAAATGCACAATTTAAACATATTTTACACAAAAAATTTATGTCAATATATGGCTGGACTGGGAATTGAACCTGGGACCCCTTGCATTAGTCAGGACAGGTGCTGAGTCTTCCACTAAGCTACACTCAGATATCCACAGTCTATATATCCCAAACTGCTATACAGACAGCAATTAAGGTTTGACTGTGTGTATGATCAGACTATATACTCAGTTTACCTTCTTTATTTAAACAGAATTCCCATTTATTATATTTAATTACCTAAAAAAATATACTTTGATACTGATTCATAACAGATATACTCCTTACATAGATACAAAATTAATGATTTTTGATGGGTGCATGCGTCGATTTACCCAAAAGGAACCCAAAAGGACTCAAAATGAATATATTATTATATACTGAACATTAATAATTTATATTAAATTATGAATATTATATTATAAGTTAACATAAAAGTTGGCAAAAACATAAATTTTTATCGTTGCAACTTTTCTTTGAGAAATAACATATATCTTATATAGCACATAAAACGCAGGTCAGATATGTTTTTTTTTTAATTCATTTTAGCTGAAAATAACAATGTATTATTATATTTCTCCTATCTCCTATTTTACCATATATTACTACATGATAATTATTTAATATAGAAATAAGTTTTATTTTATGACATGTTCTAGGCATTTGGTATCTGGGATGGTCAGGGTGGGGGGATGGGGGTTGGAGGGGGACCCCCACCCCTTCCCATACACCCCCCAATCTAAGTTTTATTTTAAATCAAATATGGAAGTGCATGTTCATAAAATATTAATTTATTCTCTTTATTTCAAGTCCTTTTGTGTTGTTTTTAATTTACATTTGGGTCCTTTTGGGTTCTTTTGGATTCTTTTGGGTAAATCGACGCACCGTTTCTACTGCTGCTTCTACTGGTAGGTGGCCTCTGTCAATTAGCTGACTATTATGCCACCAGGTGTGCGCATGTTTAAAAAAAATTAAAAATGTAACAGTCTATTTACAAGTGAGTTTAAAATAAGAATTATTTGGCTGGTGACTTATAGACGAAGGTGAGCCTTGAAACAGTCAAGTCTTGAGCCATCACGGTAGAGGTGGTTAGGGCATTCCACCACAACTTTTCGAATGAAAGATATAGTGTACATTCTAAAATATAAATTTGATCCATCTCCAGTGTATTTTACTTTCAACATAGTACAGTAGTTTCAATTTTTTTTTTACATCTATCATGGTCATTTTTTGTCTTTGTTTCTTCTACGCATAAGCAAACTTTTCACTCCTTTGCAGCTTTGTTTACTGTTTGTTGACATTTGATTTGCAAATTACCAAATCTGTTGACCCAAATAATCTTACCGATAAATGGCTGCGATGACGGACTGTCCGCTTTCCGGGACGGCTTTCCTGGAGAGGCTACGTCCCATGTAAGATGCCTCCGTGTGAGCTGAACCTGGTGTGGCTTTTTGTTGATATCTAAAGACGACTGAAAGACAATGTCGTCTCCACACTCAGCCATTGTCCATTGGGAAATGCTTGAGAAAATCGAAGGCCGATCCCGACTTAAAATGTTCGTTTTCATTTCATAGTCTTTTACTAACTTTTTGGGCCTAGTCGTAGAGTAATTATTTTCAAAACAATAAACGCAAAACTTTCACGTTATACGTGTAACTTTCGGGTTAGGCCTTCGCGTTATTTCGCGAAATAATAGCATGTAAGAATGTTTCTCAGAGACCTTGATCTTGACTGACAGATAAGACTGAACATGAATTCAACGCAGACGGGAACCTTTATGAATTTATTTTTAAAATCTCATTACCTCAGAAGATGTACCGTAGAAATGATGCGAGAATAAGTTATATTAGTTTTCCGAATTTTTCATTTTATTTCAAAACACTTCCATTTAAAATAAATTTTACTATCTGAGTACTTGTTTTTCATTTGTTGAATTCAGGAAATTCTTTATATTGATTATTTTGTTATTTAAGGAAAATTTACACTTTACGCTTTTCTCAAGCTATTGTACGTTCACGACAGTCCATGCAGTTTTATTTTGAAACATTAAGGGTATCCTCAAAAACGGAAATATTAATGTTTTTTTGCTCCAGGGCTCAATTAATTGAATGGTAGCTAAATTGCAAATCTAAAACACACACACACTCTCTCCCCTCTCTCTCTCTCTCTCTCTCTCTCTCTCTCTCTCTCTCTCTCTGATTAAAATCAGATTGAATTATAACATGTAGACGCATGTCATTAATTAGAAATAATATTAATAGAGTAATTTTTCCTTTAGAATCAGAAATGTTTATATTAAACTGCATAAGATTAAAGATTTTTTTCCACTTCAGTTTTCGAGTTTTAGAGTAAGATGTTGGCTAGAGTAAAAGTTGTTAAATAAGTTTTAACAATCACGATTCGATATCGATATGATATCGGTAGTAGGGTTAACTTATAATCAGGGAGTAAATATGCAGAAGCGTTGCATAAAGAAACACAGAAGTTAGATTGTCTTGGGGTACGTTAAAAATAAAGGTTAACTGGTTTTGTATTAGGATGAAGGTTGGTAAAGAAATATGTTTTTGACAATCATAATTCGATATCGATACGATACGATATCGATGGCAGGTACAATTGTCGTAAAAGTAATTTAACAGAAACACACATACAAAATACAGAGACATAATTTACCAAGGGCTGAGCAAACATGATTCGATATCGATGAGATCTCGTCGATATATATCGACGATATCGACACTACAGTTTAATAAAAGATACTTTTCAAATAACACATGTTAAAGACACAATATTAAGGATAGATATTAACCATGGATAATTCTTTGAACAATCATGATTCAGGCGATATCGTCACGATAACGTGGATATTAACAGTAAGAAAAACTTTCATTTGCATGTGTAATTTAACATGATTTCATATTCAATATGTATGTCAATCTCAAATATTGTTGTAAGCAGCTTTATACGTATACCGTGTTATGTAAAGTTCTATCTAATAAGGATCCTTCATCTTTATCATAAATCGGATTAGCATAAAAATTTGAAACTTGTTTCCGAATCCTTTTTGATTTTTGTACTTCTTGCCTGTATTGTTTGCTTGTCATGTTCAAATAAAATATGGTTAAACTAAGGAAAACTTCTTAAAACATGAATTAAGTATTGTAATAAACACACAAGTATAAAGAAATATTATAGTAAACTACATTTAAAAAAGTAATGTGTCGATATCGTAACTACATCGTCTCTTGGACATAACTCCGGTTTTCAAATAACCTAACTTATCAACTATTTATAATAACTTGATTTGAATTATTACTTAAATTTCTTTTTGGGGATTGTTTATCCTCCCTTTCATGTAGCCCCCCCCCCCCGCACACACACTTTTATTTGCTTCCAATGCCTTTGAGTCAATTTATTCACCATTTTAATAACACATTTATTGGAAATTCTTTTATCTCATACGTGTGGATGATATACACCGTTGGACAAACCTATGCTTTATCAACGGGTAGATGCTTTATAAATAGCACTTCCGGTTTTGACACTGTAAAAATTCTTGCGTTTAAGAGCAATAATGTCGTTAAAAGCATGAAAAAGACTTTAATTTATATGTCAAAGAAGTTTCTTATTTGATCAAGGTACCTGCAGTGTATTGGCTACTTGAAGACGGATGTTAACCCCCCCCCCCCCCCCTCGCGCCTTTAAATCGTTTTCGGAGAAAGTAAAGCCTAGCAGTTAAGTTGTTGTTATAAGATTCCTTTAACATCTTCCACAATGCTTTCTTTAGCTTATATTATACTAAGCTTGCCTACCTAGTTATGTAGGTGTAACTTACCATGGATCAACAATGAATCTGGACTTGCCTAGAACGTTTTGTACTGCCATCGAACAGAGTTAATTTTCATGATCCCTTGGTCCTTGCAACTTTCAGTCAGAAGTTCGCTTGATGTAAAGCTCCAGCAATTGTCACATAATGTTTTCAAAGACGCAGATAGCAAAATTTCTAAATTTTGAACACGATCTACTTTCTTACATGTCATCAATTTGAATTTGCAATCTTCATGTAGTTTTGCAGGGGAAGTCTTTAAGTTTTGTTAAAACGATAGTCGTATGAGATAAATAATTGTGTGATTTGATATAAAAAAAAAAGTAATGTGTCGATATCGTAACTACATCGTCTCTTGGACATAACTCCGGTTTTCAAATAACCTAACTTATCAACTATTTATAATAACTTGATTTGAATTATTACTTAAATTTCTTTTTGGGGATTGTTTATCCTCCCTTTCATGTAGCCCCCCCCCCCCCACGCACACACACTTTTATTTGCTTCCAATGCCTTTGAGTCAATTCATTCACCATTTTAATAACAAATTTATTGGAAAGTCTTTTATTCAGGGATTCGTTCGTTTTTTCTATTTCAGAAAGCGCGCCAAAATATGTAATCGACATTCGAAACTTCTCTGACTTTTCTAAAGAGACTTCCGATGTCATTTGTTTACAGTCATGGCCGATGTTCAAACCAGCAACAGCCTCTTATGAATTTGAAAACTAGTATCTATCGTCGAAAATGAAGAAATTTATTAAAACAATAAAGAAGAAGACCCAGAGACAGGGTAGTTACGACCCACAGGCAGCTGGCTCTGAAGAGGCTACGGGAGGGACAGAGACTGGTTATGTTGTTCGCGAAAAAGATCTCCCGAAACTTCACAAAGCAGCATGGACTGGAGATTTGTCCAAAGTAGTGCAACTTGTGAAAAAGGATACAAGCTCTCTAGACAAAGAAAACAGGTATTTACGGTCATATTATTTTATTTGAGAAAAAAAACAAGCGGCATGCTTATCCGCAATAGTGGACGTAGGTAATTTAAAATACAGGTGTACATTTGCCCAGTACAACAAGATATGACTTGTATTTCATTGCATTCCGCTGTCATCTTTTGAGATAACGGTATGCTTGAGGAATTTGGATTGTTTTTCTGTAGTACTTTGTAAACATTTCAAAGACATATATAAGTTTGTTGATACCAACAGAACATAATGATCAACATGATCAATGTATTTAAATTTACGGGATCTGCATGTTTAAAGAAGTCAATACTAAAATCTTTCGGGGCAGTTAAAAGTATTAAGAATGTCATTTCAATGAGTTTAAATACCTAGCCTTAAATTGTAAAGACATTCAAAATTAGGCGACACATTGACATACTTGTACTTTATGTATATTATAATTGTTACTCAGTGGATTGCACACAAAAAATTACATTAAAGAAATATTATTAATATTATTAGGCATTTTGCTCATACTGCACATGTACATAAATTTGCATATTTACAATTTAGCGCAATCGCTGGGTATTGGCACATTCCTGAATAAGTGCTACACACTAAAGTGCCATATATTGTTTTTATAAATGATTTCTTGGTGGTATTCATGAATTAAGACACAGTTGTCTGTGCCATATAACGTTATAGCCACCAATTTGAAAATATAAAACCTGCATTTTTAAGCGCATGGATGACAATGCAGTATTATCAGTGATTATTTAAAATAACAATTGCTTCAGTTTGCAACAACCATGCACAGACAGTGAAAATATTTAAATTTCCTGATTGTTAATTAAAGTATTTAAGAGATTTAACCATATTAAGAAATCAGGATTTGGTAACATATGAATGTACTTTATACATTGTACATGCTATATAAAAATATATAAATTAATATAGTTATTAAACATGTTCTGGAAACTAATTTCTGATTTAAAGCTATTCATTAAAATATTTTGTATATTATAACAGGACTGCTTTGCATCTTGCTTGTGCAAGAGGCCATGCTGATATAGTAAAAGTTCTTCTAGAGTGGCATGCCAAGAGCAACATTGGGGACAGTGAATCTAAAACTCCCCTTCTTAAGGTAAGCTGGGGTTTCTCACCTTTTGCAAGATTCTCCAAAAAAAAAAAATAAATAAATAAAAGAAAAATCAATAAAACGTCAATGCATATCCGAAACAAACAAAAAAATGCAATATCATTGTGTCAAATGTTGCACCAGATTTTATCGTGTTTATCCATGAGTATTAAACAAGAGATTTAGATGCATATAAAGTTTGTCAGGTGGAATAAATAAAGCCACATCTGTCAGGTCATATTTTGTCATTAATAATAAATGACTGTTGAGGCACGTGTTGGAGGTGAATGGAAAAGAAGAGCTTCCTTTAGAAATGTCAAATAAGGAAAATCAATAAAAGACACAAATCAATATTTAATTTACCACTGTCGGAAAATGTAAAAGGATGAAAATGACAAGATTGCATGGTCACTTATAATAAGCATGATAAGGGAATAGATTGAATTTATTACTTTTGGCCGAATTGGCCCTGCAGCATTTCCTCGTCTTCTGTCCTGTAATCATGGTTATACATGTATGCATATTAGAAAAAGTATTTTTGATCTTGATGAACATGAGAATCAGATGAACATGCACAATTTACCATGTTTACCAAGGACTAGTTACTGGAAGTAAGATTATATTGCCAATAAAAGAATGGCACTATAAGCACGATAAGCATGATAAGATTGTTAAAGCTTACATGGCTTTTGAATTAACACATTGAACAAAATAAGTAATCATGGTAATGGATTCATATTAAATAAAGGAGTGTAATAAGTTGGTTATCATGTTAAATAGACTTTCTCATCAGAAAAGTTCAATTTCATTGGCCATTTTGAGAGAGAAATGTCATAACTGTTCATATGTACAAGAGGAGTGTTTAAATTCCTCGTCCCGGTGTTGATTCTGGGGGATCTCCTTATAGAGTGTACTGTGATTGATTTAACATAAGACGCCACTCAATTCAATGTCATTTAAATGGTGTTCAATTTCACCTTTAAGATCTAATAAATCACCTTTAAAATGCCACTACTGTGATAATGAGATAAGTTTGTATCGAAAACTCTGCTAAAATTTGCCTATAATATTAATAAGAATACTTTATGATTAATACCTTTCGTTTGATAAATGTGTATGCATAGTGTGTGAATATACTTTACTTTCACAGTGTCATAATTATGATATACATGTATTTCAAATTGAAACTAGTGCTAATTGTAACGGGAACCGTTGCAGATGTTCCCCAAACGCTCCCCAACTCCCTTTTGGTGCCATATTCCCTGTAAGCTTCATTAAATAAGACAAACTCTGTGCATTTTTGACTTTAACAACGTTTTCCCAAAAGGATACCAATTATATTCAAATTTTTGCATTGCACCCCAGCGCATGTGAATGCATGTGAGTTATGACCATATCATCTTGTCTACACCATATATATTTTTTAATATACTATATATTAAAGCATTCCGTCCAAAAGTAATAAACATCACTCATTCAAGTGTATTTTTAATTATACTCGTTCTAAATGCATGCACGTGCGTGCACGTGCAAGCTAACCATACCTTCT
>NW_026924717.1:0-24856 GCF_032062105.1 Saccostrea cuccullata
AAAACAATGTTCTGAATCTACAAATAAGCACAAGCCAAAGCTAGCTTTTCTTATCACCAGTTGTCAAGCATATATCTTTACAGACCTATTTGTAAACTGAATAATTTTAATGTCTATACAATCATTAAAAAATCCTGTCGATAAATGTTATACAGACTACCTAGAGCATGCTAAGCTTTTTGACAGAGTGTAAAATTTTAGGTTTAATTTGCACTCAGGGGAAGGCAAGGGCCACAATAAGGACAAAAAATTTATAAGGCATAAATCTATATAAAAAAGTAATATATTTATATTTTCAAGAGTCCCAGGGCTATGCTAAATCATATTATTTCTCGAACATTGATAGAATTGTCTTAAAATTCGCCTAGCGTTTTATGTCGACATATGAATTGAAGTTACTATTATTTTAGGAATGACTCTTATTCTTGGCCAAATTATTCGATATAACATTGTTTTGATCAGTATATGCTTTATATCCGCGAAGCGGATTATAAAAATACGTTAACTGACTCAAACCAGGTTATGCTCGAATAATTTGGTCAAGAATTAGAGTAATTACTTATAATTTAATTATAAAATAACTAAACCACTGTGGATTTAAAATGTTTATTTCTCTTTTTCTGAGTTTAAATTTCAATTATGCAACCCTAGTAACGAAAATTGTGGGAAGCGAAGGGAGGTAATAATTGATATATAAACCTAACAGATCTCATTTTGTTTACATGAGGTAAGATCGAGCTCCGGTTTGAAGTTAAAGGTAAATCTGAAATTTTCTATGAATCACGAGGACTGGAAATGAAGGGATTGCATGGATACAGATGATTCAGCTGGTTGTCAAGGGAGTGTGTCCCCATACTAAACCAGATTATACAGAATAATTTGCGTTCCTTTTTGGAAATCAACTAGGGATGTCAAAATTGTCAATAATTGATATTCGAATATTCGATAGGAGTATTCGAATATATTCGAATATTCGATAAAATAAATACATTTTGCATTATAAAGTATATATTTTAACTCTCCTGTCAGCCAGTATATGTTGTATGTCATTATTTTGGTATAAAATTTTACGTAAAAAAATTTACGTAGAGTGTTGTAAATGCAAAATTTTACAGAGTATATGAAGAGTATACATCTAAAATGTAATGAAAATTTGTCTTTGAAAATTCAAAATCTTCTTCAGTATGTTCCAGATTAAGTGATCGTCTTACCAAAGGCCACACTACCTACTCTAATTTATACCACTTTAAACAATTATCTACTGAAGAACAATTAAAATCAATTAATTTTAGTGAAGTAATTTCCCGATAATTATTTTTAATGATATATACATAAACAAGGGATCCATGTGTTTTCTGTAAAACTCTCTCCTTACAACAATACAAACTGATTGTAGCGGCCGATTGTAGGTTATTGGTACTGTTATACCACTGATTAAATGATCAAAGAATAATTTATTCTAATAATTACACTCTTCACACTTTTAAAGTAACCCAACAGGACTGTCTTTTTATTAATTTTTTTTTAAAAATCAAATCTTATTCATGTCATCTGTACAAACTTCATTCAATTTCAAATAAAACTTGTCAGATTTTTATCTCTATTAAATGCTTTTACTTAAAAACCGAATATTCGAATCACAAATTTGTATTCGAATATCAACTCATCGAATGAAAATTCGAATATTCGAATATTCGTTGACATCCCTAAAATCAACCAATAAGAGACTAGAATCCAGACAAAATTAAATTATTAATTGATAATTTTAACCTGATGAGTTTATACCTAAAGGTCGAATTGACACAGCAAGTGGTTTCTTTTCATGTTCAAGTTTCTAATAAAAAGTAATTTATGGTATTACAATAGGTACCCTAAGGATTTCCTACAGATTTTTGAAAGACCTGATGTCAATATTAACTAGCCCTTAGGGACAATTCATTCAAAGTAAACATAGGTGCCTGCCGTTTTTTTTTCATAAAGTTTGTTTCTGTATCTTCGTAACTTATATGATTACACTTGTCTGTTATCGATTCAGATTTCATGAAGTACCAAATGTAAACAAATTTTATGGTTTTCTGAATGTGAATAGGGCCCTCTTAAAGTCAACTTTGATTATATGTCCAGCTTTTAAACCAGAATTACCAGTTTCAACGGCTTACTTGACCAGTGTGGTCAGAACAGCTGATATTTCTGATATTATGAATATGCAAGCATCCCCAAGTAGTGCAGATTGTAATTATTTTTAGTTATGGTTCTAGGGTGTAGAGTAATGGATCACAATAACGGATAAGAATTTTCCATACATGTAGAAATATAGGAACAAATATCTTCTCAAAAACAGTCATTGTAGCTCAATTGGTAGAGCACCACAGCTCCGTAATTGAAAGGTGAAGGGTTTTTGTCATAATCTTTACTTACCTCAGTCGTTACAGAAAAAGGGTGGAAACTGCTACTTTGTCAACTACTCAGCACTTTGAGGTGAACGTTGTAAGTCTTTAGAATGAGACTTCAAATCTCTAACTATCTGCTGTGCCAAATGAAATGTTAGCCTAAAGATTCGTCACCGCTCAATATATAGTTCTAAATTTGAAGCCTTTTCCCGCCTTACACTGACGTTAATCAATCAATCACAAGAACAGCCATGATATGAATACGTTAAACTTTTATGACCCGGATGTCGTGTAAACCTTGCCTTTTACAATGACTATTCTAATTAAGTTCCTTTCGGTAAAATTTTCAGTTGATTTAATGTTGTTTAATCCCCAATGTTATCAAATCAAGCCAAATTTCTATTTTTATATAGAAATATATGTTTATTTTTCTTTCCATTATTGATATAATATTTCCCTGTGAACTTGAGATAAAAGATACCACAGAGTCTGACACATCTGTTTCATATTTGGATATTCAACTTGAAAAGACGTTAATGTAATGGTAATCTGACAACCGAGCTTTATGATAAACGTGATGTCTTTACTTTACTATCGCCAGCTTTCCTTACTTATGTAACCTTACCTTCCTCACCTGTATACGGTGTTTCTGTATCTTAGATAGATGATTCGATAAGCAATAACAAACTTATTCTTTTGAAAGTGATTTATCGCTCTTATGTCTATGCTCATCAGCTTGTCTGATGCAAGATAAGCTATGAAAAAACAAGTAAATTATCTTTTATTTTCACTCAAAATAACCAGAATTTCTATCATGCGAGAGCTTTAAAGATGTTATACTGTATGTATTTTCATATGGAAGAGAAATCCCTTAACGTCCTGCTGGAAATGAATTGACGTAAATCTAAAGCACACTCTTGTAATTTTGTCAGACTTAAAATTTTATCTCTTTGGTTAAGCACTACTTTGAAATTTGTGAAAATATTTCAACTTGGAAGGAGCTTTCTTAAGCCCCTTAGAGTTTCAAACAGATGTGTCAGATGTGTGGTTACCTTTATCTCAAGCTCACCAGGAAATATTTAATCGATATAAGAATGGAAATTACAATTGGTAATTGACCATACGTTGTCAATATATCTAAAAGTCAAGTTGCAGGCCACGGCAAGTGTTTTTTCTTATCATGCATGCGATTTTGCACAATTTCTGCTTCATATAAATCTTGGGAATTCCAATAGATTGTTTGAAGACCTGGTCAACAAAAACAGCATAGATGTTGTCAATCAGAAACTAAAGCATCTTGCTGATGTCGACTTCAGAGTACTTGTGTGTACAATCAGAATGTTTTATAACAAAATAATTTTCCAAATTACCAATGATAAGGTATGTAAATTTAAAATTCCCATTTTTATTGAAAAAGCAACCTCCAATGATCGAAAAGTCTGGAGTTAAATTTGTAGCGGAGAATGGCTGTGTGTAAAGTTGAAAAGTCATAAGTTTTAAAGCTGTGGATTTTGGTAAAATTCTGTGATTATAAATGGTCTAAAGTTCCTTGGAATTTACCCACATCTGATTTACAGTTAGTCCATTCTTTATACACTAATTGACGACGGATTTATTTTCCGATCATGACAAAGAGCACGCGGCGGATGTGATCGGTCAGCAGGGAATCTTACTCCTCCGTGGTACCTGATTCTACCTTTGATATTTTGAGGTCCATGATTTCTCTGCTCCTGTTTTGTATTGTTTTATGATCTGTGATGCTGAATAATTTTCGTTATCTCCATATCCTTCATTGAATATAATGTTGGACAGCACTCTTGAAATTTCTCCTTCACTACTGTTAATATCTTATTTAGGAGTAAGGAAAGTGGCTTAGTTGAGCATTTACTGGAACCCGTTATGTATCTTTGTGAGAATTGGAATATTAAAAATATTCAAAATTGACATATGATTTTGAAGAATTTTTTCCTTAGAAAGGGAATTAAGAGTATTAGTTATATCACCACTTGTATAATTAAATCCAGGTTCTTCTAGACAGAAAATAGATATAATGAGCCTCACAAACGAAGACTATGTTTTACCTGCTTTGTCAGCAGGTACCAATATGACTACCATGTAATCGATCTAATTTTTTTCTCTATTGGATTACTGAATACAAAAGGATTGATGGTTTCTTTTCCCCCTTAATACCCCTGAATACCGATATATACATTTAATCAATTCTGACAAAGGTTCATCTTTTTAATCTTTTAATGGCCATTTCAGAGTGTTTGTATGTACATGGAAATGTTTTTAACAGAATTATCTGAAACTGATTAATAAAAAAGCAACTTAATTTACGCCTTCTATTTATGTAGAAAAATATGGTTGTCTATGATGTCAAAACGCCTGGACTTAATTTATCATGAGGAATGATTTTTAAATGTTGAAAGCTTGCACGTCAGATTTGTTGTGTCTGCATCACAGGTGATGTTCGCTAGCCTATAAAAAAAAAAAATGAAATTGAAAACTAAGGGAAAATTTATTCAAAATTAACATAGGTTTTTCTAATTTTTTAATTTTCAGAATTTTTCTGCATCCTCGTAACTGGTATGGGTACGCATGACTGTCATCGATCCAGATTGTCATTACATACCATACTACAGAAATCAAAGCTAATCTAGGATCATGCCTCTTATAAAAAATATCATGACCTTCATTTATTTTTTCTTCTCAGAATTTTCGTTATGTTATCCCCTCCGCAATTTGAAATTGAGTCTAAATTATTATTAATGTAAAAGATTGAACGTATGAAACGGTGAATTATTATTCAAATAGGTGTTGCAGGCATTATACCAATTTATACTATTAATTTCGTGAACATTTTTAATGTTCCCAAATGCTCAATATTCACAATGTTCTATGTTGACGAATTTCGACGTATGTTTTTTTTTTTTTTCACGAAAGGAGATTTCCTTAACATTAAATGTTTGTTGATGCTAAAATTGGTAAGAGGCAATAATAAGTGTTTCATTAAGTAGGGAAAAGGAAGTTATAATAATACATTCAATATGACACGATCAGTTTATACGGAAAATAGGTGTTTCTTTAATATAGGGAAATAGTAACTCACAATAATTTTCTTAGGACACCATCTGTTGATGCTTATGTGGTAGACCAAATTTACTATTATTATTTATCTTATGTATTTATTCGTTTTGGGATCATTCTATTTTTCGTTTATATAAAGTAATCTTAAATATTTTTATCTTCAATTTCATTGGTTCATATATATGATATTATCCAATAGTTTTAATTTACCTTGAGTAAAAGTAACCGTTCAAACTAAGCAAAATTGGGCAGCATTAGACTTTAAAGAAGAAATTTTATCCAGGCGATATCAGATGCATCTTGTGGTATGTAACTTTCATATTTAATTATTTGTTACTTTACTATTAAAGATTTGCGGCTGACATATTATTTTAATTGCGAAGTTTATACTTTATCGTATTTTTGCAGTTAAAGTTGTCTCAGTAAAGTCGTATATTTTGTCTGTAGGTTCAAAGTTCATTTTGCTACAGTACATTTTTCTATCTTCTATATGTATACTGAATAAACGGTAACTTATTGTCAATGTTTATGAAACTATATGTAAATTGTATTTTTTCTAATGTATTCTCTATATTTGTTATAGGTCAATGTCTTCTAGTTTCCAAATACTTAATAAATAAAATGGATACCATCATCTTAGTCATCATTTGCCATTAACTGCTCGGTTACACTTAAAACCTTTAAAGCAGATCCTAGGGTGTTGTACAGAATCACATTCACAAAAAGTTAACGCATTTTAAGAAAAAGTCTGATTAGACGATCAGTGATTTCATTTTTCAGAATCCTGTACTGCTCAATGTATTGACTCCAGTAAAATTGATATACACACACGGTAAATTTTACCCCATGCCGGGTTTCAATGTCATTTAAAAATACTTTCTTTTCTAATTATTACGTGTCAGAAAGTCTCTTTCAATTTTTTCATACAAAATTATGTACATGGTGACATTCTACTTCATTGATGCTTACATGCAAAACCTTTGAGGGCAATTATTTTCTGTCATAATGGAATGTCATAAGCTGAAGTTTGAAGAAAAAATATGGATTCGGAAAATTAATATGATAGAGTATAAGAAAAATACCTCAATTTCATGTCCATGATATAAAAGGTGGAAACACCTCTGCTGGGCTTTGTGGATCGTGAGTTTAGAACTCGACATACCTACGTAAAAATGAAGGCCTAAGTGCATTTTAAAAGTTTGAAAGAGTGTATTTGTTATCAATGAAATTTGCTGAATATTGATTTTTGTTTTTAGTAAGAAATGCATTGAGAATGGTCCTCTTTAATGCCATATTCTTGATGATTTATCATATTCATCTACGCAGCTCACATTAAAGTAATTTTCACAACTTTTTAAGAACATTTATTTTTTGGGCACAATAAAGCCCGAACAGTAGCCCCGTCTTTACTTTTATCTATATTTTATAACGTGTTATTATATTGCACTTTTTATATTTCGGTCATCAGATACAATTTCATTGAACTTTTTTTAAGAATTCTTAATTGAAGAAGGATATGGAGATAACAAACAGCATTCAATATTAAAGTCCATAAAACAATGCAAAATAGGAGCAGAGCAAACACAGACCTCCGAAACATCAAAGGAGGGTTCAGGTGTCATGGAGGAGTGAGTATGCCCTGCTGACCGGTCATTCCCGGTGAAGTGAGAAATGTGTAAAGCTTTAATTAAAAGGTGAATGTTTTACATTAGACAAGGGGAGTCTAATGAAATCCATGGCAAGTTTTTTTTTCAGTTTTCATGCATGTTGGTCTCAATTATTATTGTATATACTGTAACAGCTAGAAAGATTCACGTCTCCAGATCCTGATGAAAATTTCAAAAAATATCCAGGATTAGGGACATGATTTCTTATGCAGAAAGTTAATTTGGGTAACTGTTTTGTGCCAGAATAAGATATTGAGTTTGAAGTCAAATTTAAATAAAAGTTTATATTTTTTGTCAGAAATGATACGGAATAAGAAGAGTTTTTGTAGTGATATCATAAGGTTTCTCTATTCTAGTGAAACATTGAATTGATGTTTTCGGAAGTTCCCCCTGTGTGGCACTAATTCACCAAAAGCAGCATTTTGCAAAAGTGATTGCAAACTATTAAGTTTCATCATGATGAATACAATAGAGTACTAGTTGGGATAAAATGTATCTGAAGTTAATGGATAATGAAATGAAATACTGTCCTCTACTGACCAAACAAACAACATATAACTTATGCACCTTAACTCTTTGTAGAGTAGATGGCAGCTTTTTAAAATTTTATCACTGGATCGTGCATCAAAAAGAATTTTGTGTCTTATAATAAATTTTCACTTCGTGTAATTTTTTGCTGGATATTAAATACATGAATAATGACTGTCTCTGTCTGTCAGATCTCACTCTTGTTATCAAAATTCTATTAACATTTTGATTTACAAGTAAGAAGATTATAAGCTGAAGAATCCAACATGGATCAGCATCATCATCATTTGGATTTTTTCCTGAAGTCTCATGAAACGTTTTTCTCTTAGTATATTGAACAATTCTAAATATGACTAAAATATTTTAGTTGTAAAACGATGAAATTTATTGAATTGATTTTATTTTATTAGTTGATATGAAAAAATGCACAACATAATGATACACATTTCAGATATTAGATTTCCATTATTGATTGTTAAAATCATGTACAATTGTCCGCAGTTTACATTCCAAATATTACTTATCTAATCCATCTCCTACTTGGTCTCATCAGCTTTCAATGCTAATTACATTTTATCAATTAAATGAATATTACGTACAGTGAACAGTGAATTAAATCCTATTTTCATTTGAAATTATCCTTTTTACTTTTTAGCTCACCTGAAGCAAATTTTTAAGTAAACTTTTCAGATAAACTGTTGTTTTTGTCCCCTCTTACTTTTTATACCTTTTACTCCTCCTTGAGAATCATTGGACCAGTTTCAATCTAACTCACAAAGAGCATCCTTTGGTAAAGGGGATTCATGAAAAAATAAAATAAAAATTCAAATATTTTGATTAAAGGATAAATTTACAAGGAAAAAAAACAGAAATGGTGTGTTGCGATGTGGGTAATACACTTTTAGAACTTGCATAAATGAAGGAAACAAAACAAACCTAAATTTTACCAATATTTAATAAACAAAACAAAAGTAAATTTTTACAACAAAACAAATTAAAAAAAATAGAAATGAAATATCTATCAGCAGCACGTCCTGGAGAGTGTCCTGGGAAGTGTAATTAATTGTTCACAACACCTATGCTGAACAATAACTGAATTTCGCGGTGTTAAATTTCCTCTCATTTATTTTTTACAAATAAAAATAAATATAATTTCACAAAAACCACATAGTTGACTGTTTTCTAAACTTCCACAATGTTGTCTGGATTATCTTTGGATTTAATAGATAAACTATCAAAAAGGTGAATTCATTATTCAATATCAACAAATAACTTTAAATTGCTGGTACTGTGGTGTCCGTCAGGGCTGCCTTTCTCTGTCGTACTCTCTCTCACACATTTACGGTTGTAATTGCGAAACCAATACAGGTCCATCCCTTTCACCCTTGACGACTGGCCACACAGGTTTTAACTAGAGTGTGACTTCCCGGGTACTACCCGAGCACGAGCTCTCAAGTAGATAAAATCACTAATTAATGGGCTCCACACAGGATAAACAACAATATTTACATTCACGTAGCAGGGATATATTAAGGAATTTAATTTAGTTTGTTACAAACCTCCGCCTTTTGAAGACCAAAACACCATTTGGTCTAACCTATTTACAAACAAAATAACATGAAAATCAACCATATATACAAACTGGACATATTCTCCATTGACCTTAATTTACTCTTCACTGGATCTTGACAAAGCATCTGCAGTAACGTTCCGATTGCCCGGAACATACCGATCTGTAAAACAAAACTCCTGCAAAAGAAGACTCTATCTCAAAAGCCTCTGATTTGACTGTTTTGATCTCTGTATCCACGTCAATGGAACATGATCAGTTTCAATAACAAACTGTTTACCTTCTACACGTATATATAACCCTTAATAAGATCCAACTTATTGATATACTTAGCTCTGCTGATTTTGTTTAGAATATCATCAATTTTTGGCATTGGCAGAGGATCAAACACAGTTACCTTATTTAGATCCCTATAATCCACGCAGAATCTAAGGGTATCGTCAATTTTTTTGATGAGTACAATAGGCGCTGCGTAAGGGTTTTGTGTCTCCTCTATGATTCCCATCTTTTTCATCTGTCTATATCCGAAATGCGTATCATTATCATGTTGTTTTAATGGTGTGCTGATGTTGGACATTTTCTTGGGAATATCTGTAAATAAATTCTAAAATTCTTCTACTAACCTTTAAAGTTGCCGTTTCTGAACAAGCTGCTCTTCTGACAGTTCTGACGATATCTCAACATTACCAGACGTTTCTCTCTGTTGAACGATTGGAGGTCTATGGTTATTGTTATCGTCCTCATCTACAAAACTTGATTTTTAATCCCATATGCTAAAACTCCATTGCTTTTCGGACGCTTCTCTTCCAAATCTCTGCTAAACCACTTGTTTAACATGTTGATATGGTAAAGGGTTCTTTATTCTAGAATATTCTAACCTTGTAATCCACTGGACTTACCCTTTTCACGACTTCATATGGACCTTTCCATTGTGACATCAACTTAGATGTGCTGGTTGGGAGAAGGACAAGAACTTTCTGACCTACCTCAAATGTACGAATTCTAGCCTTTTTGTCATATTACAATATTTGTTCATTTTTTGTGAGTATCTCTGAATATTTTTCTCCATAATATACGACAAAAGCGAAGCCTGATCCTCTGTTGGTTCCTTCCACTGCTCTATCAAGATTGCTAAAGACCCCCTAACATGTCTACCATACAGTATGTCAAAGGGAGGAAACCTAGTTGTCTCATTCGACACCTTTTCGTGTGCAAAAAGGACGTATGGCAAATGAACATCCCATTTGTTAGGTTCAGAAAAAGCGTATGCCTTAAGAATTTTCTTCAAGGTCCCATTAAATGTTTCAACCGACCCATTTCCCTGTGGATGGTAAGGCGCAGTTGTTAATTTTCTTAACTGACGTAACCTACACAATTCAGTCATCAGTGTGCACATAAAATTGGTACCCTGGTCCGATAGAATTTCGTTAGGCACACCTACCCTAGAAAACAACTCTATCAAAGTGTTGGCCACTGTCTCTGCTTCTTGGTTTTTCAAAGGAAATGCTTCCGGATATCGGGTTGAGTAGTCCATTCAAACCAAGATGTAACGATTTTTCTTCTCCGTCAAGGGAAGAGGTCCAACAAAATCTATGACTGTTCTTGTGAATGGTTCCTCAATGGGTGGAAAAGGAATGAGTGGAGCTTTTTGGAGTTCAGCCTTTTGGTGTCCCCTTTTGATAAATAGAACAAAATTTGCAAAATCAAGATATATCGATGTTCATTCCAGGCCAAAAGAAATATATAATACGCTGCCTGGTTTTCTTGTTACCTAAATGTCCTGCTAGTGGAGTGTCATGAGCCAAGGACATTACCTTTGAACTCATTGTCTTTGGTACGACAAACTGGAAAAATTTCTCAACAGAATATTTCTGAAATATTCTATATAGTATACCATCCTGCTTCTGAAAGTAAGACTTACCTTCATGAGTATCATCTTGTGCCATACTCAGTGCGATTTTAAACTGTCATCTGGTTCTTGACATTCTACCAACTTCTTTCTTCTGCACCATAACTTTTTCAAACCTGCATCCTCTGAATCCTTATCTCTTGCTTTTTTTTTGAAAACTACTATTACCATGCTCAAACTCCGTCTGCAAACGTGTCTGAACCGAAACACAAGTGTTCTCATCATCTCCTTCCATCCTGACTTCTTTTCCGTCCTCCATTGGTTTGAGTATGCTAACATTATTACCAATAATTACATCAGCAAATGGAGAGTCAAGACAAGGGCATGTACCTTACCTGATACATAAGGAGTCTTTAGATCTACCATTGCCTCATCACAGTTTCTTTGAGATCCATCTGCCAGAGTTATTACTCTTGAACGTCTTGTTTTATCAGAGTCTGAAATAAACTTAATTCTTACAAAAACAGTAGAGCATACGGTATCTCTTAAGACTGCAACTGGTTGATCACTCACCTGACCCTTTACTAAAACCAAACCCAATGCTGCCGACGTTTTAATTACTGGCGACTCGTTATCAACTCCGGACAACCTGAAAATCACCCTACCTTTGGTTGTATCTTGTATTTGATCTACAACTTTAGACTTGTACTTATCTAAACACATACCAACATTTTCTGACCTTTTCTCTGGCTCTTTACCGTCCAGACCTTTTGACGGAGTTTTTAAAGCAAACGATTTGCTCCAATATTCCCTACTCTATCGCAAATGAAACACTTTCTGCTATTGGCTCTCCAGGCGAATTATTCCCTTTATCATTAAATTGGACACTATTGTCAATAAGACAATTATTCTTATGTGCCGCCTGAAATGCACTAGACAACACTACAATCTCCGCAATATAATTTTGGTCATGCTCCAGAATCCACAACTGTTAGTCTTTTGGACAACTTCTAACAATCTGTTCGCTCAAATCCATATCTTACAACCTGCCAAAATCTGAATCCATTTTCTCACGTTCACATCGGTGTTTAAGGCACCTTTCTACTATAACAAATACGACTCAGCATTTGACTGCTTACCCTGACGAATTTTCCCCCTCTAATCTTCAGACGTTAGCTCATATCTCTTGAGAATAGCAGTTTTGATAATCTCATAGTTATCGCTATCTGCATCCGACAATTTTGAATTTGCTTCTAAAGCCTTGCCTGCTAACATAGAAACTAAGCGATTAACCCACAGGGATTTATTCCATATCTGCAACCCAGCCATATTTTCAAACGACCGTAAAACGACATCAGGGTCCTGTCCCTCCTCAAACTTAGGCAACGTAACAGTTGGGCATTTAATCCCATTTAGACCCACCCAACCCCAATATTAACATGTTCTAGCTATTTTTCTTTTCCAGATAACTCCCGTCTCAAATCTCTTTCTTCCTCTTGCTCTGCAATTGCTCTCCGTGCCTGACGCTTTTATCTCTCTTGCGGCCATCTCCCCCTCTCGAGTTCTCTCTCTCTTGGATTCCTGCTCCTGACGCCACATCTCCAGACATTCTTTTACATTTGTTACTTTTCAATTAAGTCAGACAACCACTCAGGCATATGACATTGTGAAAATTTGTGAACCTCAACAAAAAATAAAATTAATAATAGAAACACGCAAACAAAAATATTTCCTTTATTTACCCAAGCTCAGATTATCCTACCGTTGCCACCAAATTGTTGAGGCGTGTGTTATACACTCTTAGAACTTGAATAAATAAAGGAATCAAAACAAACCAAACAGGTCTTATCTCGGCTTTGACTTCCTGGATACTACCCTAACAGGAGCTCTCAGGTAGATAAAATTACTAATCAAGGGGCTCCGCACAGATAAAAACAATATTAACATTCACACAGCAAGGGTATAATAAGGGATTAAATTTAGTTTGTTACAAGGTGAAACATGCAAAAGCTTTCTGACAGCCAAGTGTAGTTCTAAATCAGGACATAAGAAGATAGGGGAGGGCCTCAATAGATTATCAAACTTACACAGGAACATAGAAAAAGTAGACAATTATAGTGAAATGAAGACTGTTATATTCATTTCCAATCTTACTCAGGTATTGCAGATTTCTATTTCAAATCATGGCCCTAAAAGGTAGAGTCAGGTCACAAAAGGGGATCAAAGTTTCATATAAGAACATTTATGCAAGAAAGAAAAGTTAAGTATTCTTCTTGATAAAAGTGTAGACCATGATTATTCATATTAATATAATAAATTTGACAAGTGTCTGTTTGGCATCTTGGGAACCCTTTTGATATTAATAAAAAAAATCTCAAGAGCTGCTAATAATAATGGTATAAATATTCTAGTATCCTTTGGTAGTGCTGATTATATTCAAGTCACGATTTTAGGTGAAGCGTAAAGGGCTGCAATAGGGGATCAAAATTTTTATGACATGTAAAATTTAGGGACAGATATCTTAATTCTCAAAAACGGTATTGGAACATTTTTATGTCATGAGAATTTAGATTTGGTAACATCATGACCTCCCAAAATTTTTTGGAAATCCGATGGGAACCAATTGTGCTCCGTTATTAGCAAACCTTTTTTTGGATAATTATGAAGCAGATTTGTGCTAAATCTTCTGCGTGCAAAGAAGGAAACCCTTGATATGGCCTTTAACTCAACATTTAGAGATATCCACGACGTATAATAAATGGTAATTTCCATTCCTATGTCGATACCATATATCCTGGTTATCTTGAGATAAAAAATGCAACAGAGTCTGACACATCTGTTTCATATATGGATATTTTACTTGAAAAAGACTTTATTGGTAATCTAACAATCAAACACTATGATAAACACGATGACTTAAACTTTTCTATCATCAACTTCTCTTACTTATGCAGCAATATATCTTCATAACCTGCACACAGAGATTATGTATCTCAGTTTATAGCCGTTGGAACTAGGGGGGGGGGGCTAGGGGGAGAGAAATTTGCCACCCCAACCTTTTTCGCAAAGATAGACTTAGTATAGGCTTGAACATTGGAGCGAATGTTTAGCCCTCCCCCCTCCCCCCACTTTTTACAAACACGTTGCAGTATAGGTTAAAATAAGGAAAGTGGCAGTATTAATGTTTGAGCCCCCTCTCCTTACAACCACAAAATCTCACAAAATAGGATTGTAGCGTTTGGTCAATAATCATCCATCATTTGGTTTTGTTTGTCAGCTTTTTTGGGACCTAAAAAGTTTTCTCTTACACTAGCCCCCACCTTGTATTGTCTTATGGACATTGATATTGAATACTGTTCGTTATCTCCATGTCCTTCACTCTAAGAATTATGCTTGGGTCACAAGATACATGTTGGAAATGCATTTGAGAAAAAGGAGAAAAAAATCATTTTATAAAAATATTTCCAAGAACAAAGGTCCATGTAAATCAGATTGAGGAATGGGCCTCCATTTAATGCAAAATAAAATAAATTGAATTGAGGAAAAAGATAAAGTCGATAATTTTTTTTTCATTCAGATGAATTAAAATTTCTGACATTTTTTCTAAACTCATTAAGTATCTCGTTTCTTCTCATTTCTGTAGCTTTTTGTATGTCATTGTTTGGTTCTTGTCTGAGAGATTGTTGGTATGAGTATAGAGCAGCCTGGAAGTTCCCTGTCACCTGTTGACAGATCCCCAAAATCTGCCAGGATATGTCTCTTTGTTCTAAATCTATAAGCTCTCCCTGATCATAGTGAACTAGGGTCTGAAGATCTTCTAGAGCTGTCTGTACTCTCATTGTGTCTACATGTCTGTAGCACAAGATCTCTAGCATGTATAACAGAATAAAGGGTGGGACAATTAATTTAGGATGATTATTTTGATAAGCAAACTGTTGTTCTGGTATCAATTCATTGATGTAATGGATTATATTTTCAAGTCCGATATTCCATGCTACAGTCTGTTTCATCTTTATACACCAAGACTGTCCCCCTACAGCCTCAATGTACATCTTTGTATCTACTTTTGACTCATACATCAAATATGGCTGTGCTAACTTGACCTTTACTATCTCTATAATATATAAAGCTTTCATGTATCTATGTGTTTTGTAATAATACATGGCTATGTACAGCATGTCAGTAATACAACCAAACTTGGCTGTTAATTTCAGCATGTGACAGGACAATTTGTTAGCTCTTGACCTCAGTTTATTTTCATGTGTGTAAGTTTCCCATGTGTAATGAAAATGCAAATTGCTGAAGGACATCGGCTGTCAGTTTCTGTAGCATTATGTCTCGATACTTGGTCAGGAGTGGTAAATCTATTATCTGTTCTATTGTATGCATATATTTTGCATATCTTTGTAGGTTCAATTGGTCAAAATTTATTGCGTAATAATTGTTAATTTCATGAAATAGGTTTATATCAAATTCAGCCTCAGAAATCAGAGTATGTTCATCTGTACAGATGTAGAGGAGTATTGGATTAAGAAGGACATCTAGAATACAAAGTCTAATGGAGGGACTATGTAGCAGGAATTCTAAACGCTTCTCATACAACCCATATAGTCTTATAAATAATTTATGTTGTTTGTTGCCATATATTTTACTCAGAAACATGTTGTTATCTGGAATGAAAAAGTTAGGACAGACCCCCTCATACACCCATTTAAGGATGAGTTTGAAACAGACCCAGAAACCCTCCAGGAGATTTTGTGGACACCAGTGAGGTATTGTATTTTGTTGAATGACCCAGAAAATTGCTGTCTTCATGTGGTAGGAACAAAGTAATTTATCATCCTCATGCAGGCCATTGTTAATTATTTCTGATAAGAACAATTTAAGCAAACCATAGGTTAAGAATTGACAGTGGTTCATTGCATACACTAGCTTTTGTTCTGCCCTCTAGAAAAGAAATTCTCCATTCATGGTCTTCATGAATTCCTAGCTTATGTCCTATGGCTACTAAGTGACATCCATTGTTTACTATGTCATTAACAACATGACGCTGTGGCCACGAGTGACTTCTTTCTATCCACGAGGAGGCAGATGGAGGCCAAAAATCACAAATAAAACAAGGAGCACTATCAAATTCTAGTGTTCCTATTGTTCGAGTGGCACAGGGTCCATGTGGAGTGAAGTTTACTGATAATGTAGAGAAAATGATCTTTTGAAGTTTAGAACTTGATACATAATATCTGTTATCCATTCTAATACAAGCTCTCTGGATGTATATGTCCATGCCTGGTGTCAGTGAATTTAACAAAGTGTATCCTGGTGGACTATCAGAACAGTCACAGAGGAACAGTGTTTGTCTGTGTGTTGTAATACTGAGACTGAGATATATCCCAGATGCATATGTTATTATTCGGCCAGCACATCATATCAGTATCAGATTCTTTAAATCTGAATCCTTCTCTTCTACTCCCACTCACCATCACACTGATCCCGTCACTTGTTGTCACTTGATTTTCCACCATATCCCTGAAGTCGATCACATTTCTCCTCATGACCACCAATTGTGAGGTCCCCAACTTGACTACACAGTCCCACAAACACTGACTCTGATATGTGTGGATAGGCTGTTTTCCTGGAGTACAGTAAAAACAAAGTTTATAAATTTTATATAATAACTTATATCAACCATTGAAATTACGAAATGAGACTGCTGATATTCTTGTTTCATCAACTTGCTTGTCAATAATATACCTCAGTTTTAGAAATTGTTCATACGTAGAGCTTGCTCTTAGGCATCGAATCAATTGAGATACATATACTCCATATACAGGTGATAAACCTATATTGCGGCATAAGTAAGGGAAGCTGATAATAGAAAAGTTAAAGTCATCGCGTTTATCATATAGCTTTGCTGTTAGATTACCATTAACGTCTTTTTCAAGTAAAATATCCAAGTATGAAACAGATGGGTTAGCCTCTGTTGTATCTTTTATCTCAAGCTCACTAGGATGTATCGTATTGATTTAGAATTGGAAATGGCCATTGTTAATTGAGAATACGTCGTCGATATATCTAAATGTCGAGTTGAAGGCCGCACCAAGTGTTTTTTTCTTTTCACGCATTAGATTTTGCACAAATTATGCTTGATATGAATATAAAAATATGTCTGCTAATAATGATGCGCAATTGGTATCCATGGGAATTCCAAGAGATTGTTGGAATACCTTGTCTCCAAAAACCACATAGATACAGGTATTCTCAACGAGAACTCAAGCATCTCTTTGATGTAAACTTCAGAGTACTTGTTTGTGCAATCAGAATGTTTTTTACAAAATAATTTTGGAAATGACAAATGACTAGGTAAGGAAATTTACGAGTTCCACTTTTATTGAAAAAACAGTTGTCTATGAAATCAAAAAGCCTAGAAATCAGACGCAGATATTTAAGAATTTAATTTTTTTTTTAACAATTTGAAACTTACGACTTTTCAACTTTTCTAATAACCAAGCTCTATGATAAATGTGATGACTTTAACTTTTCAATCGTCAACTCCCCTTACCTATGCATCAATATACTTTCATTTTACGGATTTTATATCTCTCAGTTGATTTGATAATGATACTCAAGTGAATGCTGTACGTTAATTCTGTTCAATTTTCCAGAACAAGATAATTTATTGACAAACAAGTTAATGGAAAAAGAAAGTCTCAAAACAAAAGCAGTCTCGTTTCGTCATTTCGTAAGTAATGGTCGAACTCCTTGACCTTGTGAGCAAAACAATTTATCAATGAGCATTGGCGTCGTATGGAAATTTTGGAAGGGGTGGCTCGTGTGATCTCCATATATTTCATCATTAAAATTTACTTTTGCATATTTCGTTTACTAACTATATTTTATTAAAAGAATGTACTTCAGATTCTCAATATTATCAATTTAATATAAATAAACTAAAAATTATATACAGGATTGTTTTCGTCATTGAAATGCTTTTAAGTTTTGTGTGAGTTATTGGTTTGTGAATCACACAGACTTGTCACGTAGGCATAATTTATGAAGCGCACAACGTGCAGGTCTGTGTGGTCTATGTGATTCACACACCATTAATACACACTAAACATTCCTTATATTTTCATTTTACATGTTTAGAAGCAACTAAAATACTCAATATTTACGATTACTTATTACCCTAATGACTACATTTTACTAACGTCGCTTCAGCCTCATTGAGAAGTCACGTACATTAACACACATTTTTCTCCCTGTATATTTCTACGCGTGAGTATACACGAAAATGGTATTCAAATAAATTTTACTGTTGAAAAACACAGCAAATGTAAATATTCGTGTATAACAGTAACTGTTAGTAAAACTTACATTTGTGAAGTTCCGAAGGAGTCCATTTTGCAGGTTAGATAGACTTACACTTACGAAACTGTATAATAGATATCAGACAGGCAAACCAGTCTAGCAGGTTGGACTGAAAAGTTTCAGGTGCTATAAATAGTTCAAAACTGCACCTCCAAACTTTCATTTTAATAGATAATATTCTTTAACGTATTTACATGTACAATAAATCAAAAGGGATCGTGCCTCAATTTTAGGGTTTGGGGTGTGCAACATTAAATGATTGGAAATAATTGGTATAACCTTTGTTGACTGCTGAAATATACAAATATGTCCTAACCTTATCTAGGTAAACAATAATCAAATGGTAAATCAATATAACGATAGGAGGCAAGCATAATTATATGGGGACTCAAATACACTTAAATAAGATGTCCAGTCTATCGCATATACTGTAGGATGCCATATTCAGGATGGACAGTATATGTGATAGCCCTTCAACCACTACACTCATTGTATGATGCCTTATTCAGGACAGACGATGATTATATAGCAGCCTGGACGGACTGGTCAGCCAATGTACAACAAATTATAGCTAGCCTCTATATTGGATGTCTACCAATCCCTAGTTTGTGGCAGGCCTTAACTAGGAAGCCCTTTCAAATTCACTCTCTAAATGTAAAACAGGCGAGGAATATAATACGCGAATTCTTATTTCACGTCAATCGTCCTCTTTCCTTGTCTGCATCCGACAAACTCCGCCTGATCACTGCGGAGTCTGCGATATTTATACACAATAAAGGTCACGTGATGTGTACATTGACTAATTAGAAACCCAATGGTCGTACCTTAAAATTCCGGAATCATTACAATTCAATGTATCGGAGAATGGTGTTAGGGATTTAAAGCTCAATAAGATTTGGCAGTGTATATGCATAGAGAATTGTTATCAGTTAAAATTAAAAGAAAAATAACGTTTATAGGGGAAAAAGAAATGTATAGCTACACTAGTTATTTAAAGATTTCACTGTTTAGTTAATAAACTATGCCAGGACATCAACTTTAGCGGAAAACATGGAATAATATTTGAATATGAAAGTGAGAGTGAAAAATATGAGCCAAAAGTAGAAGAAATTGAATACTTGTCATGAAAAACTCTTATTTAGGTTGAATTTCATGATCAAAGCAATCTTGTTAACTTTAATTATATATGTGACCCAGATTTAACTATAGGTTGTCGGAAGCACAAACACATATATAAGCCCTAGGTCACTTATCCAATGCCAAATTGAATGCTATATTACAGTTAATGAAACGGGAGTTGGTCAGGAAACCGATTTGCGTGGATGTTAAAATAGCAGAGGAAGTTGAGTTGCTAAAGAAAGTCTGATAGTAATGACTGAGGGACGATGTCTGTTCATCAGATGATGGAGTGTATGTTGCTGTGACGATTTCTTGACATTATTAAGATGGGCTGTTTACGGAAGTGGACTCTCGGCCTCGCCAAGCCTTGGTGATAGTGGACAGCGTTGCACTAGCGACTTCCGTTTGATCCGAAGATAATGCTTTTTGATATCATTTACAACTGCTTCTTCAATAAAATTGGAACTTATAAATTTACTTAACTCGTCATTGGTCATTTGCAAAATTATTTTGTTAAAACAGATTCTGATTGCACACATAAGTATTCTGAAGTTGACATAAAGAAGATGCTTGTGTTTCTGATCGACAATATCAATGTGGTTTTTGGAGTCCAGGTATTCCAACAATCTATTGGAATTCCCATGGGTACAGATTGCGCTCCGTTGTTAGCAGACTTATTTTTATATTCATATGAAGCACAACTAATATAGATTTTTAGATATATCGACGACGTCTTGTCAATTAAAAATGATAATTTCCATTCCTACGTCGATACGATATATCCTGGTGAGCTTGAGATAAAAGATACCACACATCTGCTTCATATTTGGATATTTTACTTGTAAAAGACACTAATGGTAATCTAACAGCCAAGCTATATGATAAACGTGATGACTTTAACTTTTCTATCGTCGTCTTCCCTTACTTATGCAACAATATACCGTCATCGCCTGCATACGGATTCGATACACAACAGCAAGCACTCCGTGTGAACAGTTTCTTACACGAGGTAAATTACTGACAAGCAAGTTGATGAAACAAGGATATCAGCAGTCTTGTTTAGAGTCATCATTTTGTAAGTTCTATGGTCGATACAATGACCTTGTCAGCAAATACATGTATCATTGAGTCAAATGCTGACTGACGTTTTTCCTACCAATTGTTAGTCCATTATTTATACACTGAATCCACGACGGATTTTTTCGGTTATTTCCTGATCATGACAACGAACACACGGCGGATGTGACCGGTCGGCAGGGGGTGCTCACTCCTCCATGGCACCTGATCCCACCTCTGATGTTTCGGAGGTCCGTGTTTGCCCTGCTCTGATTTGTATATTGTTTAATGGACTTTGAGATTGAATACTATTCGTTATCTCCATATCCTTCTTCTTTTGGCGCTACAATATATTAAATATTAGAATATGACCTTTCTTTCGCTGTATTTTGTCTTTATAAAATTTCACATTTTCGACGTTTATCCAAATAAATTATTGGACAAAAAATGTTATTATATTTTACAATAACACTTTAATGTATGTGAATAGGAAAAAGTTTCAAATTGCTTTGCATAATCAGTTAATGTTTTAACGGCATAAGAAAAGTGGATTTTTCTGGCAATGAAAACTAAACAAGAAAGAAATTTATTTTAAAGTGAATTTAAGAAATTGACATCTAATTGATTCAGAAACGAATACAAAAGTAGGTATATATGATAATTTTTTTTATTTTAAGATATTACTGAATTTTTTTTATTAATTATGTTAATTTCTTCCTGGACCTTCAGAATTATATTTACTGCATGTCGAAATTTAATGTAAGAATTCATAAAATGTAATTAAAAAGATACCCGGTATTTCAAAGGCAGCAAAAATTGTCACTGCTAAACAAACAAACAAAAGATTCGATGTGCATTTAGCATGAAAAGATAGGAATCCAAACTTAACAGGACTATGTCTATTTCAAAAGGTATCAATTACATTGATCATTTTCTGCTAAAAGATCTTTTGCTTCAAAATATAGATTGTGACTTAATACCATTTTGAAGGAATTCTATCGCAATTTTCATCAGAGCAACCACAGACCTCCGAAACATTTTACCTCCTCGAATGAACCAGAACGAATGAAATGGTGAAATTACCTTTTCAAATAGGTGATGAAGGCATTATATCAATTCATATTATCAGAGACCTTTAGGTCCATAGTATTATTAACACCGTTAATATCCTCAATGGTCATAATGGCTTCATAATCACGATCCCCTTTGTTGGTAAATTTTAAAAAGTGCTTTAGAATAAGAATTAAGTATTTATTAACCTGATAAAGTACTCGGATGTTATAACAGTACATTTATTGGGACACGATCTGTTGGTGTAGAGATTGGAGCGTGAAGTACAGAATCACATCCACAAAGGATTGAACCATTTTAAGAAAAATAAATTATCTGATTTGACGATTACTTCTTGACTTATTATAATCACGAAAAATGTTAATGTATCGACTCCAGTTAAATAACTGTACCCACAATATTAATCTTCACCCCATGTTGTGTTTTAATGTCATTTAGAAACATTTTTCTTTCCAAACTATTGCTTTTCGTATTAGTTTTTTCTTCTTCGGATTTTGTACCTGGTAATATGCAGATGTTTAAATTATGTGTAAAGACGTTCTATTACATTGGTGAATTATGCAAAACTATTGAGGATATTCACTATCTATCATAATGGATCATATAGCAGAAAACCATAAACTGGGGGCGTCAACAAAAGTTTGATAATCCAGAAAATTTTTACATTTTGCATTCAATGATGCACAAAATGCAATAATGCAAACTAAAAATCAAAATTGCATAAAAATTGGATTTTAAACTAATCGACGGTCACTTCAATAGTTTCTTTTGAGAGGATACGAATATTTCTTTAAGCAAAATGAAATAAAAGCATTTATTTTTCCCCATGCGAATAAGAGAAACATTTATTTAAAAAAATCAATTATTTTACTCCACGCAACAAGTTACAGGCTATATAATGTTTTGATCCGTCAGTCAGTGTGTCAGTCAGTCCTGTTTTTTGTCAGCACAACTCCTCATAATCGGCTGCACATAATTTCTTAAAACTTTGCAGATATTTAAACACAATGTGTAGATTATATGTAGATTATATATGTGTGCATATTACCAGGAAATTCTGATTCCTTTATTTTTTCCGGAAATTTTGGCACTTCGAGTTTTTGGGAGCGTAGGGTATGTGAGCTTGCTCGATTTTTCTTTCAATATTCGAATTTTTTATTCTTTACATCATGCGTTAAATAAGGGTAAGATTACAATTTTTTTTTTCACTGAAGCTAGAATTTCCTACATGTATATCATTTAGAATTAATTGTATATATTATGATTATTCATTATTGGAATGAAAAATCATGATTGTTACTTAAGTAATCTCACAAACACTGTTCAGGATCAAAGATCTATAAAACTATACAAAATAGGAACAGCGCAAACACGGACCTCTAAACATCGGTGATCAGGTGCCATGGAGGAGTGAGCATCCCCTGCCGACCGGTCACACCCGCAGTGTGCTCCTTGTCATAATCGGGAAATAACGGGAAAATACGTCATCAATTCAGTATATATAAATAATAGACTAACAATTATTACGAAAGACGTCAGTCAGCATTTAGCATAATGATATACATGTATTGCATTTGCTGACAAGATCATTGTATCGAAAATATAACTTACGAAATGATGACTTTAAACGAGACTGCTGATATTCTTTTTTCATCAACCTTTTCGTCAAAAATTTTCATTGTCTTAGAAACTATTTATACGTAGAGCATGCTCTTGCGTATAGAATCAACTAAAAAAATATAAACTCCGTCTGCAGTTAATGAAGGCATATATTGCTGCATACGTGAGGAAAGATGACGATTGAAACGTTAGTTATCATGTTTATTATAGAGCTTAGTGGTTAAATTACCATTAACGTCTTTTTCAAGTAAAATATACAAATATAAAACAGATATGTCAGACTCGGTTGTATCTTTTATCTCAAGCTCACCAGAATATATCAGTAGTATAAGGAGCCTAGCCGGCGAGGTCAACTGAGTGCACTTTTTATGCAAATGAGGTCAAAAATACTGGATTCTGATTGGCTGAGCCTCTGGGTGGGTCAAGGGAGTGCACTTTTTGGGGCTGGGGGATAGGTGGGTCAACTGAGTGCAGATTTGGGGTCTGGGGGATAGGTGGGTCAACTCAGTACAGCCCTTGGGGTGGGGGATAGGTGGGTCAACTCCGTACAGGGCCCCTAGGGGGCTGGGGGGTTCAACTCATTACATAGCCCTATGTCAAATACTGTGTTTACACTGTATATAGTTTTTTACTATACGCTGTTACTATGTTGCATCATCTTTTTATACCTGTTGCATCATCTTTTTAATACCTGTTGCATCATCTTTTTTATACCTGTTGCATCACCTGTAAGGGGATCGTGTGCAAAAAACTTAGTGCAGATTAGGGGTCTGTGGGGTTAGCCGGGTCAATTCATTACATATAGCCCCCCTAAATACGGGGGGGGGGGGGGGTGTTTACACTGTGTTTACATTATACTATATACGTTGGTACTACGACCCGTTGCATCATCTTTTTTATACCTGTTGCATCATCTTATTATACCTGTTGCATCATCTTTTTATACCTGTTGCATCACCTGTAAGGGGATCGTGTGCAAAAAACTTATTAGGGGTCTGAGGGGGATAGCCGGGTCAATTCATTACATAGCTCCCCTAAATACGGTGTGTTTACACTATGTTTACATTATACACTACGCTGCTACCACGACCTGTTGCATCATCTTTTTTTTACCTGTGTTCACTTCCTAGTACTCACACAGAATTATCATCGATGTCCAGCTCCGCTTTATATACCTTTACTGTTGCATCATCTTTTTATACCTGTTTCATCATCTTTTGATATCTGTTGCATCATCTATAAAGGACCGTGTGCAAAAAATTAGGGAGCCGTGTGCACGTTTTACCTGTCCTTTTATACCTCTTGCATCACCTTTGAGGGGGTCGTGTGTAAAAGAAATATACGTTTTACCTACTTTTTCTACGAGGGTTGGGGTATAAAAATGAGAATAAAAAAGTAAAAAAAATTAATTTTTTTTATTGTGGCAGGACATAGATGCGATGAAAGAAAAAAAAAAAAGTATGTAATACGGAATGAAATACCTGGAAAATTCACACAGGTTAAGAAAATCAGTGACTTTTTAATACCA
>NW_026924718.1:0-24431 GCF_032062105.1 Saccostrea cuccullata
TATTGCTGCAAAAAGCTGAAAAAGAGTAATGAAATACTTCTATGATATAGATTTCTTACGGAAGCTTAACTGTGTTAAAATTGTGAGATTGAATACGATTACGTTCGGCACTTGCTAACTCGTTCACGAAATTATTCGTTCTAAATTTTTATACTATTTATTTAAATGACATTGTAAAAATAATTCTAAATAAAGTGCCACGTCACAGCATGATACGCCCGTCAAAAAATTACAATTAACTTTAACAGCTTAGAGTGCAAGAAAATCATGTAAACATTGATTCTAAAATTTCCATGATTTTTTCAATTCCTTAAAATATTTGTTTATCCATCCCCTGTGGTGTAGGCATTAATCATAACAAATTGCATCATTGATAGATTTCTACACTGGTTGTATTAGACCTTGTCAAATGCCCAAAATATTAAACAATATCAAATTAGTCTTAACAACTTAATCTATACCAAATTAATTTTGAAAATAAAAGGCTGGCCATCAAATGACATATGCTATTTAAACTGACCAGCAGTTCTTCTGTCTAATTCCCAAAGGATACAGATAAGAAGATGCTAGCTAGCCTTCCTAAATTGAACTCAGTAATTAATCTTTGACTGGATGCTTGTCTACTCATTACTATAGATGAATGAATCTGCACTATCTACCATAAAATATTTTTAAAACATATAAAATACTCAATGATTTTTTTTTTTAATTTAATGTCAGAAAGGTTTTAATATGCGATTTCTATGGAAAATGGACATGCTGATTCCACCCCTATGAAATTAGTTTTTTAAATTAATAATATTATATAATATCAGATTAGTTTATTATGCAATGTCAAATTAGTGTTAATTACTTTTCATCAAAATCATTTTAAAACTTAGGCTAGCCATCAAGAGCTATCTTTAATCCAACAGGCTTACCCATCTGCCCAATTCCCAAAGGGATATATAGATAACACCGATGCTCTCCAGTTAGCTCCTCACATTAAACTCATTAATTTCTCTCTAATTTGACATGCAATTTTCTGTTATCAAAACTCTTGACCAGTGCTTGATAATTACACTCATGGGAGACATGGGATTTCTCTAACATACATTATATTTGTTATAAATTGCTGTCAAGTATATGCTGAAAAAAATAAGTATTTTCTTGATTTAACACTTTTTTAATAATGATACAACTAAATTTTTACATTTTTTAGGATTATGAAATTCAAAATTTAAAAGACTTAGTTTTTAAAAAAAATTCACTTAAATTAAAGGTCACGGTGACCTTGAAATAGGTCGCGACACACCTTCTACCCAAGATGTATACATTTGCCAAGTTTGATAGTTCTAGGTCTAATAGTTTACTAGTTATGACTTATGAGCCGGACAGGATTTTTCCATATTTGGCCATAGCATCTTAATTAAAGGCCAGAGCGACCTACTTTTGGCGCACGACACACCGTCTACCCAAGAAGTATCAGTTGACTAAGTTTGATAATCCTAGGCCTAATAGTATTGAAGTTATGAGCCGGACACGAATGGACAGACGGACAGATGGACAGACGGACGGACATGAAGCCTATAACATAATACGTCCCATCTTAAGACGGGTGTATAATACTACTGCTTCTTATACAGATAAAAATAATTAGTTGAAATATTAAATTTCAAACAATATTCTTCTAAAATCACGGTTTTAGAATGAATGCCCTTATTAGATTCCACACTTTTAGTACCATTTGTCAACTGTTACAAGGAAAATTAAAGTAAAAGTCTTGGATTACTGCTGCACGTGAGTTTAAATCCAAGATGTCACCTCCACTAAACCAAGCTATGAATTTTTTCTGTTTTTGAATAAATAATAAAATACTTCTAAGGGAAATATTCACATCCATTTGAAGAATACTCATGATGTCGTATGATGAAATCTCATCTTACTCTTGTCTGCAGCACTGAAGCACCGAATTTTTCGGTCAGCGAGGTTTGTTTAATAAAGATTAAACACATCACATCGTATTTTTTATGCACTTTTTATCTAATAAATGGATTTGAGGCATTATTAACACAAGAGGCCCATGGGCCACATCGCTCACCTGAGAAGCTTTGCCCATTCTGTTCTTTACTAGATTTCCCTTTTGCAATACATATTGTGACCACACCCTACCCCACTGATCATAATTTAGACAATTTGAAATCTACGCTACCCCAGGATGCTTCCACATAAGTTTCAGCTTTTCTGGCCCAGTGGTTCTTGAGAAGAAGATATCTTTAAAGATTTTTCCTATATATCTCTATGGAAAACTTTGATTCCCCATTGTGGCCCCGCCCAATCCCCAGGGGTCATGATTTGAACAATTTAGAATCTACACTACCCCAGGATGCTTCCACATAAGTTTCTGGCCCAGTGGTGATTTGAACAATTTAAAATCTACACTACCCCAGGATGCTTCAACATTAAGTTTCAGCTTTTCTGGCCCAGTGGTTCTTAAGAAGAAGATTTTTAAAGATTTTTCCTATATATTTCTATGGAAAACTTTGATTCCCCATTGTGACCTTGCCCAATCCCCGGGGGTCATGATTTGAACAATTTAGAATCTACACTACCCCAGGATGCTTCCACATAAGTTTCTGGCCCAGTGGTTCTTGAGAAGTAGATTTTTTAATGACCCCACCCTATTTTTGTCTTTTCTTGATTATCTCCCCTTGTGAAGGGACTTGGCCCTTCATTTTAACAATTTAAATTCCCCTTTACCCAAAGATGCTTTGAACACTACCCCAGAATGCTTCCACATAAGTTTCAGCTTTTCTGGCCCAGTGGTTCTTGAGAAGAAGATTTTTAAAGATTTTTCCTAAATATTTCTATGTAAAACTTTGATTCCCCATTGTGGCCCCGCCCAATCCCCGGGGGTCATGATTTGTATAATTTAGAATCTACACTACCCCAGAATGCTTCCACATAAGTTTCAGCTTTTCTGGCCCAGTGGTTCTTGAGAAGAAGATTTTTAAAGATTTTTCCTAAATATTTCTATGTAAAACTTTGATTCCCCATTGTGGCCCCGCCCAATCCCCGGGGGTCATGATTTGTATAATTTAGAATCTACACAACCCCAGAATGCTTCCACATAAGTTTCAGCTTTTCTGGCCCAGTGGTTCTTGAGAAGAAGATTTTTAAAGATTTTTCCTAAATATTTCTATGTAAAACTTTGATTCCCCATTGTGGCCCTGCCCAATCCCCGGGGGTCATGATTTGAACAATTTAAAATCTACACTACCCCAGGATGCTTCAACATAAGTTTCAGCTTTTCTGGCCCAGTGGTTCTTAAGAAGAAGATTTTTAAAGATTTTTCCTATATATTTCTATGGAAAACTTTGATTCCCCATTGTGACCTTGCCCAATCCCCGGGGGTCATGATTTGAACAATTTAGAATCTACACTACCCCAGGATGCTTCCACATAAGTTTCTGGCCCAGTGGTGATTTGAACAATTTAAAATCTACACTACCCCAGGATGCTTCAACATTAAGTTTCAGCTTTTCTGGCCCAGTGGTTCTTAAGAAGAAGATTTTCAAAGATTTTTCCTATATATTTCTATGGAAAACTTTGATTCCCCATTGTGACCTTGCCCAATCCCCGGGGGTCATGATTTGAACAATTTAGAATCTACACTACCCCAGGATGCTTCCACATAAGTTTCTGGCCCAGTGGTTCTTGAGAAGTAGATTTTTTAATGACCCCACCCTATTTTTGTCTTTTCTTGATTATCTCCCCTTGTGAAGGGACTTGGCCCTTCATTTTAACAATTTAAATTCCCCTTTACCCAAAGATGCTTTGTACCAAGTTTGGTCAAAATTGGCCCAGTGGTTCTTGAGAAGAAGTCGAAAATGTGAAAAGTTTACGGACGGACAGACGGACGGACGGACGGACGACGGACACAATGTGATCAGAAAAGCTCACTTGAGCCTTCGGCTCAGGTGAGCTAAAAAATATGACAAAAATTCCCAAATTCAGTCATTTTTTTATTACTGAAAAGAGTAATACTTCCCCAAAAAAGGAACTGTGCCCAACCTGAAACAAGAGGCCCATGAGCCACTCCGCTCACCTGAGCACATGGGCTAGTTAAAAACACAAATCAGCTCAGTATTGAAAAGTTTACTTGATGGGGGAGAAGGGATTTGAATTTTTGTTTACTTGAGAATGTCACTATATCATTAAAACATTATAACATGTATAATTTTGCCAAACTTGAGAAGAAGAGTTTCAAAGATTTTTCCTATATATTTCTATGTAAAGATTTGATTGCCCATTATGGCCACACCTTACCCCTAGGGGTCATGATATGAACAAACTTGAATTAACTCTAACTGAGGATGTTTCCATATTAATATCACCAATCATAGCTTTGCTGATCTTGAGAAGATGATTTTAAAATTATTTTTCCTATGTATTCTTATGTAAAACTTTGATCGGCTTCCACATTAGTTTAATTCATCTTTGTTGGCCCAATGGTTTTGGAGAAGATTTTTAAAGTTTTTTTTTTTAATATATTTCTATGTAAAACTTTGATCAGCCATCATGGCCCCGCCCTACCCCCGGGGGTCATGATGTGAACAAACTTGAATCTACACTACCTGATGATGCTTTCACATGAATATCCTCTTTCCTGGTCTAATGGTTAAAAAATTTCCTATATATTCCTATGTTAAACTTTGATCAGCCATTGTGGCCCCGCCCTACCCCCGGGGGTCATGATTTGAATAAACTTGAATCTACACTACTTGATGATGATTCCACATGAGTTTCATTTTTCCTGGCCGAGTGGTTCTGGAGAAGAAGATTTTTAAAGATTTTTCCTATATATTCATAAGCAAAACTTTGATCAGCCATTGTAGCCCCACACTACCCCCGGGGGTCATGATTTGAACAAACTTGAATCAATCTACACTACCTGAGGATGCTTTCACATGAGTTTCATCTTCCCTGGCCCAATGGTTCTGGAGAAGAAGATTTTTAAAAGATGCCATTAATTTTTCATTAATTCCTAATTATCTCTCCTTGGAAAAGGGCTTGCATGGCCCTTCATTTGAACAAACTTGAATCCCCTTCATCCAAGTATATGTCACAGCCTAGTCTAGGTATTGTAGTTGTAATAATGAACACAAATACGGCTGCTGTGTTCGATATTGTTTTATATATTTTATACTTAAGGCTTAAAAAAAATAAGTTTGTTTCCTGTAACATTTCCAAAAAATCAAGGGTCGGTAGGTCGAAAATTCTTTTTTTTTTTTTTGCTTATGAATGGTCAAACATCCCCCGACCGAAAATACCAGGTGTTATATTTACAGTGGACACCCAACATGGCATCCAAAATGGCTGCCAAGCGGCAGAAAACGAACTTCAGAAAGTTGTAGGGGGAAACTGTTGTTACAATAATGATTACTCTTTATATTTAAGGTAAATGTACACTAAGTTGACATATTTTATGTCTCAAATTAAGCTACAAGCTATTCTTTTTTAATTTAATAAATGGAATCAGCTGGTTGATCAAACGAAGTTTTGCCATTTGTCAGAAAAAAAAAATCCACCCGGGGATAATTTGAATGGGTCGGTCGGGTTACAGGAAACAAACATATTTTTTTTTTAGGCCTAATACAGAAAAAGGGTGACCGTAATCCTAGACTCAATTCCACAATATCGTAAGATAAATTTGTGATGGGGAGAGAGAGCGTCTTCTCTCCCCAAAGTCTAAGGTTGGAGTGCTCGAGAAGTTAGTATTGGCACGAATAAGCAGGAGACATAGAAAAACCAGTTTAACCACTCACACACTCGGATACTCTCACTGACCACTCACCCGTATAAATGAATGAATGAGGCAGTGAATGAACGTAGTAAATTCCGTAGTGACAGCGGAATTTACTAGACAAAGTTACTATAACAATATGATGCCTTATAATAATATATGAAAATGATATGAATGATAATTAGTAATATTAATTTATTAATTATAATTCACCCTGTGACATATACTTTGTGGCAAGTTTGGTTAAAATTGGCCCAGCGGATCTTGAGAAGAAGATGAAAATGTGAAAAGTTTACGACGATGACAACGACAACGACAGACGACGGACAAATTTTGATCAGAAAAGCTCAGTTGAGCCTTCGGCTCAGGTGAGCTAAAAAGGATATAAAAATTATTATCACCTGGTCCAACCCAGAGACAATATTTCCACCTACAAAGTTATTCACATCTTATGTTATTAATTAAAGCTATAAGGTTATATCTCACATTTCACACCCAGGATCCCTTACGGTACAGTGTATTGTTGTGTAACAGAAGAGGAGAAAATGCAGCGGACAAGACCGGGATTCGAACCCGCCGGCCCCCTGAAACTCCGGTCAGGTGCTCTAGCAACTGAGCTATCTGGCCAGCGGCGATCGAACCCGGCTGACCGCCACAGTTGAAATGCTACAGAACTCAGTTTAACCACGTCCATGTTTTAAAATTATAGAATGTCTTTGTGTTAATAGCAAAAAAACTTGACATAGGCAATTACAACTTTCACTCAGTGAATATACTATGAATAACCCAAAGAGTTATGAATGTCAACATGCCTTATAAATTTTAGGGGGAAAACGTTTAAAAGTGGGTAAACTATGACGATTGCACGGAGGAAATTCTAGCTAATAGGCTTACAGGTACTATAAATATGCGCTCTTTTGCTCACAAAATAAGAATGTTTTCAATTAAATGCTAATTAAAAAATCGTTTTAGTTCTTACAGGCTTTCATGCGATAACTTTACATACCTTAAATAAAAGTTAAAATGCAGATCTGGGATCGATGAAGGAAGTTGTTTAGACTTTGATTTTAACTGGTATTTCCGTGAACGGGGACCAGTAAACGAAATACTACAAGGGGGGCAACTTCCATTAATTTTTTTGTAAAACCTCCAAAAATAAATATTTTCTTCATATGGGAAGAAATATAACTCACACAGTTGGAGGCACCATGTTGAAATTGTTCATGTGGTCCACAGGCACCAAACTCGCTTGAATTTTTGACCCCCTAGTATATTATGAAGAGAATTTATCTCAACATTTTTTTTATTTTGTTATCTAACAGGTGTATTTAATTTGGTATTATTTTCTCTGAAAATCTTTTATGAATCAGAGAAAATTATTTGTTAGGTATAAAGTGAAGTTCCTCAAAAGTGCGTTGGACCAAGTTAGAGTAGAGAATGAATGACATTAATTTTTAGGAACGAGAGCACAGTTCCGCAGCAAATGTTTTATGGGGTGGGGTTAACCTCCTAAAAACGCTGCCCTCCCCTCCCCCTACACAAAAAGCCGGATCTTTCTCCTACAATATGGTACATTATTTCCTAAACCTGAAATTTGCCAATTGACCTTATTATTTTAGAAGATAGGTGGTAGGGGAGCATCGAAATGAAAATGTATACATTTAAAGCATTTTAAGACTGTAACAAGAGGCCAATGGGCCACATCGCTCACCTTAAGGATTTGTTCTCTACGAGATTCCCCACCGTGACTTTATAATAGTGCCCTGCCTCCACCTTACCCCTGTTGTAATATTTCAACAATTTAGAATCTACACTATCCCAGGATGCTTCCATATAAGTTTCAGCTTTTCTGGCCAATTGGTACTTGAGAAGAAGATTTTTTTTAAATAGCTATATTCCAATGTAAAACTTGAATACTAGTACCCCATAGTGACCCGCCCTTTCCCCCGTTGCAATGATTTGAACAACTTAGAATCTACACTTTATATTTCAATGCAAAACTTGGGTCCCTTAAATTGACCCCCGCTACACCCCCGGGGGTCATGATTTGAACAATTTAAAATATGCATTACCCCAGGATGCTTTCAAATAAGGTACACTGTAGAATTTTTCTGGCACAGTGATTCTTGAGAAGATTTTTCCTAAATATTAATTTCAATGTAAAATTTGGATTCCTTATTGCCCTACTACTATAGGGGTCATGATTTGAACAATTTAGAATTTACACTACCGCAGGATGCTTCCGCACAAGTATCAGCTTTTCTGGCCAATTGGTTCTTGAGAAGATTTTTAAAGATTTTTACCATAGATGTATTTCTATGTAAAAATTGGATTCCCTATTGTGACCTTGCCCTATCCCCAGGGGTTATTTGAACAATTTAGAATTTACACTACCCCAGGATGTTTCCACATAAGTTTCTGCTTTCCTGGCCCAGTGGTTCTTGAGAAAAAGAATAAAAGATTTTTCCTATATATTTCAACGTAAAACTTTTGATTCCCTACAGTGACCCCCTTATGTATTCAATTCATTATAAGTCTCTGAAAAAGTGCATGTGCACGGGACAAGTAAGGAATTTCTATAAATGTTGCAATGTGTATTTTAAAGGAGAGTCTTCTAATAACTTAGAAATAGTAAAGTTTTCGAAGCCTGTACCGAATCTCAAGTCAATATACATGTATTTTCCCAGATTCCATGCTTCAAATAATCCATTAGTCAGATTGTGTTCATTTTGGAATGTGACGATGCGTCTATCGATAAATTATATAATACTTAGAAATGATTAAAAATATTCAAAAAGTGATTTTGACAGATATATTTGGACGAAACACGAGTTTCTTAGTTTACGGTTGCTATCAGAGTCTTGGCATTTATAAATACCAACGGTTATATAATATTAAACAGACTTATGGCAAAAAATGCCTAAGATGTAAATTTTATATACCCCATATAGCATATGAAATACGTTGTTTACATGTGCAATTGACTTAATTTAACTCAAGGACGTAGCATCGATTTTGAAAAAAGGGGGGATCAATCCTGCAAAAGAAATCCCCTGACATTCAAAAAAGGAAAGTAAAATTGTCCAAACCCGAAAATCCTATTTTTGTGTAGGAAGGGGGGGGGGTCGAACTTCTTTCAGTACAATTTTTTTCATGCGCTACCGCCCAACCGCCCACCCTTCTTTGACTATATATACACTGCACCAAAAAGTGGATGGAGAACCCGCCTTCGATGAACATTTTCAATGGTAAAAGTAGCTTCGGCTACAATGGTTTTCATTTTATTCGGACTGTTTTAGCTTTTGACTGTAGGAACAAAAATATTTTAAAAGAAAAAATAAAATGATTGAAATTCACAATTCACCGTGGGGTAAGAAATGTAAAAATTCCGAAACCCAAGCTGACCAATGAGAAAGTGTGTAACAAATGCAGCTTCGGTAATGAACCGAACTTTTCAAAGCAACATGCGCTCTAACGGGTCGTTAATTTGGCCTATAAGTAAAACGAATTACACGCTGTCCTCACAACAGTACCATCGACTGATCAAGGAAGGTGGCTAGACGTGGCAAAGGAGGAAAAGGTCTCGGAAAAGGAGCCGCTAAGCGTCACAGAAAAATCCTGAGAGACAACGTCCAGGGTATCACCAAGCCGATTATACCCTCGCTATAGTGGTGTCAAACGAATCTCTACTCTGATATACGAGGGAAGTCGTGGAGTTCTGAGGTTACCCCGGAGAACGTGATCCGAGTATGCCAGGAGGAAGACTGTCACAGCCGTGGACGTGGTCTACGTCCTGTAACACCAATGACGCACCTAAGACGGATTTGAAGCTAGGTTAAAAGGCTTGAATGTCAAGACAGCTAGAAATGAAAAACCAACAAACGGCCGCGCTTTGACGGCCAACCACACTTTTCGAATAGATGCCTCTAAGAGAGCGTTAAGAGAAACGTTATTATACCCCCCGCTTGAAAAGCGGGAGGGTATATAGTGATCGGGATTTCCGTCCGTCCGTCCGTCCGTCCGTCTGTACGTCCGTCCGTCCGTCTGTTACGCTTTTTCTCTTATCCGCAACTCCTCTTATACTACTGAGTGAAATTGAATGAAACTTTCACAGAATCTTCATTACATATTGCCATTGTGCACCTCCTATTTTACTTTTTTATTCAACACGTATTTAAGGTTTCCCAGAGCAAAACATGGACATTGCGATTTTTTGTTTACCTATGACGTCACATAATAGAAGCTTCTGGATAACATTTGACGGGACGAGTTATTCCTCTTTACACATTACCGTAAAACAATATAAAGCAACACATCGACATTACGGGAGGCGGGGGGTATCATTTAGTGAGCTCATTGCTCAGAGTACCTCTAGTTTATTTAGTAAATGTTATAGTGTTCACTTTACAAAGATAATCGAATGAATAAATTGCATAGCATTTATCCACTTAATTAAAACATTTTGTTTATGAATATTAACGTAAAATAGCAATGCATTATGAATTATAGAGTAAATTAAGCCCCTTTATATATTCTATATTCTTACAGAAACTGTGGTAAGAAACATATGAAGCTAGATTTTTTTTTGGAAAAGAAATGATGTATTTTAATTGCTTTAATTTCTTGTTCATCTTGATGATGTTATTAGACTGATGTCTTGAGTATTGTGGGTAGGAGTGATCGCCTTACTGGCGATGACACACATCAGTCTACTTAAACATGTTAAAAAAAAGAAAACTGATTGATTATTAATTAAGACAGCTTTGGCAGTGTATAATTATCGCATAAGGTCATTGATGTTTTTTACGCTAGTAGTAAAAAAAAAACACTTTATTTTTCAATATCAATGGTTATTTGCTGTTCGGTCACAAATGAAAAAAAAAAAAAGATTCTTTTTCCCTCATTTTTTTTTTGTTTTGGAGTTCTTGGCCGCTCCAGTTGACAGGCAGCGCCACCCGCGGCAGCAAGAAGACCATGCAGAATCACCCCCGTCATCTGCAGCTGATGTAAAGCCTAGATTTAATGAAATTTATATTTGTACATGTATGATGTTAACAAAAACTTTCTTGAAAGCTCATGAAGCTTGCCGCAGGCACGTATCATCGTTTTTGAAAGTGAAGGCCAACCAGAGAATTTTTTTTTAACTCCCCCCCCCAAAGATAAAATTACAAGTTGCCAAAAACTCGAAAATCCTATTTCGTGGGGGGAGGGGGGGGGGGGTAGTGGCCAACTTTTTCAAAGCCAAGTTACTTTCACTTTCAATTTCTTTCCATACAATTCGTTGATATCACTATACTATGGTAAAAAGTGGGGGGGGGGGAGGCAACCATCCTTTCAATGAACATTTACTATTATAGTAAAGGTAATGTTGTGCCCCCCCCCCCTCCTGTTGCTACGTACCTGCGTTAGGCACCAAAATCCGCCCAGTCCCAAAATCTGGTGATAATATTTTTTAAAATTGTGTGTCTTGGATACCTCTGTTCGAAATCAATTTATTTTTTAAAAATATCTCAAACTGTTTTCCCTACACAACTCACTAAAAATGCAATGTTTTCCTAAGAAACTAGAGGTACTGTGAGCGATGAGCGATGATTTGCTGTGGCCGTGAAACCCAAAATATGTGTCAGATCAAAAAGTAAAATGAAGATTCTGTGAAAGTTTCATCAAATTTCATTCAGTGGTATGAGAGGAGTTGCGGATAAGAGAAAAAGCGTAACAGACGGACGGACGTGTATGTAACGTGGCATATCGTACATGTAGTACTTCGTACGAGCATCGTATGTAACCGCGTTTAATCCTTTATAATCGTAGAAATATCGTATCCAGTTCGTAACGCTGTCCCCTTAGTTCGTACTTAAATCGTACAAACCTCGTACTTTGTCGCACAGGCATCGCAGGCACACTATTCTAGCAGCAAAATATTCCACACGCTGTAGAAAAATCGCAAGACAAATCTGGAGATTAACGGCGATTTTCAACTATTATTAATGGGGGGGGGGGGGGGGGGTAGCCAACGTTTTTTCAAGGCCAACTTCCTTTCACTTCCATTTTTTCCTGTATTTCCTTGCTATAAATACACTGTGGTAAAAGTGTGGGGGGGAACCATCTTTTCAATGGACATTTTCTATAGTAAAGGTAATGTTGGGGAAAAAAAGTGGGGGCCACTTCCCCCCCCCCCCCCCCGGTTGCTACGTGCCTGCTTCTGTTCAGTACACGGCATAAGAGGAGTTGCGCATAAGAGTTGGGTACCCCGTAGCGTGACAGACGGACAGACGTACAGACAGAGACGGACATCCTGATTACTATTTACATTCACGATTTTCAAGCTGGGGTATAATTAAATCAGTTGATCATACACCATTTTTTCCAAATAATGTAGATCTTAAAAATTTAAGTAATTTACAAAAATGCCAGGCATGATGCATTTTAAAACTGTTTTATGTATATTCTTATCATATGATTATTTAATGAATCACTGTCTAGTTAGAATAGTATGCCAGGGCATCAACATTGGTGGGAAACATGGAATAATTAATTTGCATATAACGGGCGAAGCTTTTCTGGATAGTACAGAAATCTGCGCGTTTTCAGAATAAACAAACAATTTCTTTTTAATTCAAAATGACAGATAAAAACTTTTAAACAACACTGGTCGTATAGTAAAATGTTTTAAGATATTTTGAGAGCATATTTGAGAGCATACAATGAAATTTTGATATTGATATCGGAAAAATAATAGGTATTGAATCAAGAGTTTGACCAATTCGGTCCTTAAGACGGAAAAAATAGAAGGCCAACAAAGTCACCAAACCTAAGGCTGCCACGCCCAAGAGGACGATTAAACCTAAAACTAAATCCTGTCTCTAATCGTTATCTTGACCTGACAGGTGTACTTGAGAGCTATTTCTAAATAAAAAATTATTTACTCAAAATTCTGGGAGGAAAACTCAGTTTTTGTGTGGTGACGATGACTTGTGGGTGAAGTAAAAAAAAAATTGAGGGAAAACCTCAAAGTTGCCTCGCCCCGCCGTCATGTGCAAACTTTTCTCTTGAGTTTTTTTACCTCTGGTTTGCTTTTTTCTCTTTGAAATTCCCCCCACACACATATCCTCCCCTCCTTTCCAATTTGCTTCCGACGCCAATGAATAATTCACATGATTTCATTATACATGTACAAAATAATCTTTCATTAATAGTATTATGATGTATCATAATATGCATTTCAAACATAATACTCTAGAAATCATGATTACATATTCAACACATGATAAAAATCATATCCAACTACAAATTATATGAGATCCTACATTTATATTTCCAATACAGATAGATTACATATATTCCTCAAATCCTAATTTCCCTGTATGGGGGAGACGCCCCAATAAAACAAGCTGGATTTTTTTTATAATAATCCAACTGCAAGGGTATGTCTAGTAAGATAAATCTATCTCCTCTTTCCCAGAGACCTTACAGTGTACATGTACAAATAAATGTATCAGTGTACAATGAACTCGGTAAAAAATATTATAACATCATTAGTTGATATAATATTTTATTCAGACAATTTTCAATTTTTTATGCATCATACATTATTAGCTCACCTGAGTTGAAACACCGTGCATAACCCCACATATGGGGGCGCGGAATGGTGCCACCCGGAGGTGAGGAATTCGAAGCGGAATTTTCAATGACTCGTCTTAGAAATACATAAAGACTTTTGCAATATCTGGCAAGAGTATGCGGGAACGCAAATTTGACCGTTTCTTTGTGAAAGTTGGTGCCTTAATATATATCACTCAGCTTCATTTGATTTATGTGAGGGACTTCTAGATATGATTTTGCTCCAGACACTCTAATGTTTCGGAGAATTCCACCTCAAATAAAGGGGAAAGACTTCAATATAAGTATGTGGCACTCGGGGGTGAAGATTTTATAGTGTTGTAGGATCATTTTCATCTCAATCACTGTAGGAAAGCTAATCAGGTCAAAGAACATTGAAAATTCCGCTTCGAATTCCTCACCCCCGGGTGGCACCATTCCGCATATGTGGGGTTATGCACGGTGTGAAAGCTATAGTAAAAAATCTCTAAAATCCAAGAGCTTTTGGTCAGGCCTGAAGACAACCCCAGACCCCTGCCTTCTGGTCAGGCCTGAAGACAGCCCCCAGACCCCTGCCTAATTTTTCTGCCCCCTAAATTTAATTCCTGGATCCGTGTTTGGGAATATTCAAGCGCATAATTTTAACTAGGCTGCTTCTTTAACCGAGCCAGTCTGATGAGAGTGAAAGTTCGGTCATTTTTTCAAAAGGAGGGAATACATTTATTTTTCATCATGTTCATTTAGCAAAGCTTGCAGTGCCTTCAAAATTTTTAATTCATTTATTGGGTTTACAACTTGAGAATGATTATTTTCAAAGAAGTTGAAAATACGTTTCAAAACACCACCACATTTTAATCACTATTGAAATAAAATCTACATGCATATTTTCCATTCTAATGAGCCTAATACTAACTTCCCTAGAAAATTTACTTTTTAATGTCATTGACCTTAACCTTGGAGATATCCGTACTTGTAAAAAAAAACTTTAACCTTGGCCATAACTTTTGAACAATAAGGGGTAGGGATTTTATACTTATTATATGTAATCCTTGTAAAAAGACCCTTCATTGGGTTCTAAGAACTTTGACCCTTTGACCTTGACATAACTTTTTAAGGGTTAAGGGTAGTGCTTTCATATACTTTACATATATAATTCTTGTGACAAGGCCTTTCATTTGATAACAAGAACTTTGACCCTTTGACTTTGACCTTGGAGTTTGACCTACTTTTTAAAAAAAATAACCTTGATTATAACTTCTGAACGGTCAGGGCTAGGGCTTCCATACTCTACATAATTACTCTATGTGTCAAGACCTTTCATTGAATACATATTACCATGACATTTTGACCTTGAACTTGGAGATTTTTGTACTTATTGAAAAAAACTTTAACATTGGCCGACTTCCAAATTTCACAATTGTTTTCCAGTGTGAATATCCTACTTTTGGTACCAATTAATTGAATTTGCATTATGAAAAGTTAATCTTTGCTATGTTGCCATACGGGGGCATCAGTGTTTCACAAACACATCTTGTTTTTTTGGCGGACACAGAGTTCGATGACATTTCAAATAAGAGGAAATTCGTCTTTTAGATAAGTTTCAGCATGTTAAATATACGCTTGAATACCGATTAACACAAAAGTTTGAGTAAATGCCATACCCGTTTTATTTATTTATTTAATACAAGTTATTTATTTAATACAAGTTTTATTTGAATTAACAGACTATATATCAAAGTTATTCAAGTGATTTTTTCTTGTATTCAGTAGTGATAACAAAAAGTGCAAATTTAAAATTTTAGCGGCTAACTTCAAAACCGCTAAAATAATCCAAAGTCAACACATCGCAAAAAATCCGCTATACAGTATCATATATACCGGGGGGGGGTGAGATCCCCTTTAGTGGTTACTAACACTGATGCATAAAATCACACCACAATCACGTTAAACAGGCGAGAGTTTTCAAAAGCTTCCAAAGAGTTAAAACAATGAACAAAATATGTTTGTGAAACGATGATGCCCCCATATGGCAATTTATTACGAAGGGTTAAGTTTCTCAAATGCAAGTAAAACTCCAAGGTCAAGGTCAAAAGGTCAAAATAGCTGGTATCCAAAGGAAGTTCTTTTCAGAAGGAATACACTTGTAAAACATGAAAGCCCTAGAACTATATGTACCTGTTCGATCAAAAGTTATAGATAATGATAAAGATTTTTAAAAGTGATGAAAAGTCTGAGGTCAAGGTCAAAAATGATTATACCTGTTGAAAGATCTTATCACAATGAATACTCATGCGATGTATGAATTAAAGTCCTAGAATCAACTTTCAAAAGTTGCGACCAGGGTTAAATTTGTTTTTGTTTTTTTTTTGTAATATAAGTGGGTCAAACTCACAAGATCGAAGTCAGACTGAGAGGTCAGAATTTGGTGGTACCCAAAGAAAGATCTTATCACAGGGAATACACTTGTGAAATATGAAAGTCATAGCCCCATCTAATCAAAAGTGATTGGCAAGGTTAATAATTTTGCGGACAAACAGACAGCTAGACGGACGGATCGACACACAGCTGGACAGACGGACGGACAGGGCAAAAACTATATATCCCCGATTTTTCGATTTCGGGGGCATTAAAAAGAATCCCTGTGCACCACATTCTAAAAGTCCTTCTTCGGGGAAGGGTTGGGGGTATTCAAATGCGAAATTAATGTATTTTGATATTTCAGTAACAAGAGGTGTGGGGACTCTCCAAATCAAAACTTACATATTACAGCATTCTGTGGGGGACAATTTTGTATTAACCTTTCTCTTTATTGATTAAAATATCTTAATAATATAAGGAGAGAAAAATTATCGTATATTGCATTGCATAATTCCTTTGTTGACTCTTTCTGTACGATACTCTTTAAAGTTAACCTATATTTAGTTCAGGAGATGTATGGTCCAAAAGTTTGCCGTAATCTTCTGGTGACATCTAATAAGTGAAACCTTGCATGTTACTTTTGGGCGGTCGGAGTCGTCGAAGTTAGCCAGGGTTTGATGGCCTAGGCAACACAGAGGAAATTAAATACAAGGACAGAACTTAAAGTACTATTTTTTTTTTTGCAAAATAAAAGTATTAGACCTAAAAATATCATTCTATATGACAGAAATCGCCCTCTCTCTCTCTCCCTCTTTTTTTTCTCTCTCTCTGTGAAAAAAAAGGTCCCAACCCTTGGACCCCCCATAGATCCGCAAATAACATGTAGGTTGTACACTTACATTGGATATATCATAGCCATAATTTAATAACGATAAAACAAAAAGTTGGGATGTGGGGTTCATAAGTGCCTTTCAATGAACATGTTGGGGAAAAGAGCTATATATATATTGTTAAGAAAAAAAGCTGGAGACCTTCTTGCCTCCCCCCCCTCCTCCTTCCCGGATACTTCGTGGTTTGCCAGGTAACTATAATATCATGCAACTGTTTGTATGGTTGTTTAACTTTTAATAATATAACAACTATCGGTGTATCCAAGTTTCGCGTATTTTCATATAGGCCCTACATGACAAAATATAAACGTTTTAATTCATGCATTGGTTCCCGAGAGGGGTAGATTTAGAATTTTATATTTTTTGAGGGATTAGATTGCATATCGCACCTTTCTTTTCATACAATTAGGTGGATCTTCCAAAATCACTACGCTCTGCATGGGAGACTGTCTAACTTTGATCACGTGACCTGGGTTATCAGGTCAGATTGAAATTGCCATTTTGTCCATATCGGTCACTATTGTCATTGCTTCTGCATTGCATCTACTGAGCGCTTTCACTGCATTCTTCAAGACATCTTGCACAGAAGAAGATTTCTTCTGGGCGAGGTAAGTTTATATTGAAGTAGTTATATTCATCAGTTTATTACTTTATAGGGGTTATTGTGGAAAACAATTCTCGCAGTGAGTAGTCGAACATTCTTGACGCCATTGTTGGCCTGCAGCAAAACAGAGATTCGCTAGACTGGTACTTTAAACACTTGGAAATACTTGTTCGCATGTATGCACGTATATATTAGGTACCATTCGTCACATTTTTTAGTTTTAATGTGATTCTACAAATTAAATATTGACATGTGTATTGGCATTTTGGGTGAAAATTGAAGGACTTCCGGTGGTGAGTGCACATAGACCTACTGTCCAATCAAAATAAATAATGAAAGGTCATCCTGACCTGGCGTACATATAGATCCACATTTTTAAGGGTGTATAGCTGTATAGGGGGCCTCATCAACAACAAAAGTCAAACTTGGAAACATTGCTTTGTATAATGTATAATCAGGGACCTATGTACTAGTATACAGGTCCAGTCCAAAGACTATTTCTACCTAGCTACCTTAGAGGTACTTAAAGCTACCCAAAGTAGCTATTTTTACCTACTTTTTATATTTTCTGCATTTTGCGGCCAAAAACCCAAACGGCGCAACATGGCGAATATACCAAATTTTTTTGATTCAGTCACACTAATTATGAATGCAACAAAATTTTGGCAAAAAAATGGTTACTTCCTGAATCGGCAATTTTACATTAGTTTCTATGCAAAATTGATAATATATGAAGTAATCATTTTTTGGCCCAATTTTTGTCATATCCATCATCGGTGTGACTGTATCAAGAAATTGTGTGCTCACCATGTTGCGCCATTCCTGCATTTGGCCACAAAATGCAAGTAAAGCAGAAAGTAGGTAAAAATAGCTACTTTTGGTAGCTTTAAATACCTAGGTAGCTATTAATAGCTACGTAGGCAGAGTTTCCGAAAACTATCGGTCCTACCGGCAAAACCGATAGAAAATCGAAATGTCCGATGAAATTCGCTACAGTATCGGTCCGTGTGACCGATTGTGGTGAGGGCTTGTCCTGATTAATTTATTGTACTCTAATCTATTGCAATATCTTCATAAATGAAAAATTTCAATGCAGCAAGCTCGTATTCTTCGTAAATATTCATTATCTTATCCATTTTGCAGTTCTACTTGACTTATTTACTTCCAAAAACGATCGTTTTTTCCTAATCCGAATTTCCTCCATTCCTCTGTTATTGGGAAACACATGCAGTATATAGGTCATGAGGTGCAATGCCCACTGAGAAAACGTAAAGATAATTTTTTAAAATTTACTTTTATTTTGAATTTCTACAGTAACTGCTATTTATAAATGATTCAAATTTACAAATGAGAATTAAACTTTAAATTTTAAAAAGAATTCTAGAAACCTTCAGAAGTTTTCTTTTTCAAGAATTAACTTTTTTGTAATTAGTTGTTTCTTTCTCACAATATTTACTTGGGGCTAGTGACTTTATTGCTGCCACGAGCCTGTGTGACCTGGTGCCATGTTTGAATTAATTATAGTTGCATTTTATATTCCTGGTATCACAATCAGTGTTTGTGAGCCACAATTTTTTTTTACATATTCAATGCCATTTTCTTTGAATTACATCTGACATGAGAAATACACTGTATATTTTAAAATTTATTCGGACTGATAGAATATGTTTCGGACTGATAGAACACAATAAGTCATCAGTCCGAATGACTGATAGAAAAATTTGGTTTTTGGAAACTCTGCGTAGGTAGAAATAGTCTTTGGACTGGACCTGGTATATAGGTCCCTGGTATAATGCAGATCGACAAATTGTACAATATGCAGAGTTTATTATTTACATACCAACCAGCTGTAATTATGTATTGTTTACCATTATTATATGTTAATGTAAAATTCTCAGATCTGTGTGGTTGATTGTTTCAAGTTGTTTAACATCCCTCTCGAGAATTTTTCACTTGTAAGTAGATGTCACTCAGGGCCATTGAGCAGTGATGAATCTCTTTCATGCCAGCACAATGAGCATATACTGTGACACGGGACCTCTGTTTATATGGTCTCATCTGCATTTGATCCACTTCCCACAGTGGGATTAATTCTGATTGGTTAAAATAATATTGCAACTTAAAATTCATTTCATCATACTTTGTATGAATAATGCATGACTACATAATAAAACAGAATTTTGATCAGCTGAGAAGGTCACATGATCATGTTTGCCCTGCATCTGAATGTCATTACCAGGTTGTATTTCACAATTAATTCACATTTTATGAGGTAGCTGAGGCAAATTTCTGATCAAAATTTTTCCGTTGTCTCACGGTCTGCATGTCGTCGTTGTCATTGTAAACTTGACCCATTTTCATCTTCTTCTTAAGAAACACTGGGCCAGTTTCAACAAAACTTGCAACTATTTAAAATATACTTGGGTAAGGGAGATTCAAGTTTGTTCAAATGAAGGGCCAAACTCTCTTCCAAGGGGAGATAATTATGAATTAGTGAAAAATTAATGACATTTTAAAAATATCTTCTTTTCAAGAACCACTGAGCCATGAAAAATGAAACTCATGTAGAATCATTCTCAGCTAGGTAATGTAGATTTAAGCTTGTTCAAATCATGACCCCCTGGGGTAGGGTGGGCCCACAGTGGCTGATCAAAGTTTTACATAGGAATATAAACATGATAATGGAAAAATCTTTAAAAATCTTCTTTTCAAGAACCATTTTTACATACCCTTTTCCGTAACACATCTTGTATCAGCCTGAGACTCCAAATATCAGCCATTGGGCCAATTGCCCTTAACATAACTTAGTTAAAAAATACAATACACGTTAAGTTGAGAAGAACGAAAATAGATAAATAGTCATGCACAGACTTCTTACACTATTGAAGTCGCCCATGTGGCACAATGGTAATAGAGCGTCTGCTGTAGACAGGTCCAGTCCAAAGACCATTTCTACCTACCTAGCTATTAATAGCTACCTAGGTATTTAAACCTACCCAAAGTAGTTTATATATTTTTTGCATTTTGCGGCCAAAAGACCAAACGGCGCAACATGGCGAATACCATATTTTTTGATACAGTCCCTTACCAAAGTAAAATTATTGCAGCAATATTGCCGCTATATTGCGGCAACATTGCAGCAACACATTTTTGTCACCAGAAACAAGCTTTTCGGGTTAGTGAAATATCACCGCTAGCGGCAACAACTTCTGGCGACATTCTGGCAATACTGCCAGAAAAAATGAAATATCACCGCTAGCTGCAACAACTTCCGGTGACATTCTGGCAATACTGCCAGAAAAAAAACTTTCTGGCAACATCTAGGATTACCCATGAGCCATTTGTTGAGCATGCTCAGTCATTTACTTCCTCTTTTTAAATAAAGTGGAGGGATTTCAAAGGCAAGCATGTTTTGCTTCATTACTGACTTGCATTAAGTAATTAGAGTTGTTAATTGTGTACAGTGGGATTAGTCAAGATGAGTAGTAAGACTGCATAGTGTGGAATGACTAGAAAAAAGAATTTAAGCAGAATTATAGGAATGTGTACTCTGTTTCCATATCATCAGACTTGGTGAGTCAAAACCAATATTCTTTTTTAGATGAATTATTCAATGGAGATAAAATTGGAAAAATTATGTGTTTCAATTAGTGCTTGTGATGTATGCATACTAGACTTGTATGTCTATATATCCTAGAGTAGAAGGAAAAGATGAATTAAAGCATGTTATTTTATATGAAAATTAATGCAGAGTTGCTGGACATTTTCACAGTGGCATATTAATATTGTTTCTATAAACATTTTTTATGCGCCTGTCTCGATAGATCGGGGGTACATATTGTTTTGTCCTGTCTGTTTGTTTGTAAGGCGACCATAATTTGATTTTTAGTTTTACGGATTTTTTTTCAAGAAAGGTCAAGTCGGAGGACGAAAAAAAAAAAAAAAAAAAAGACAAAAATCATTCTAGCAACGACCTTTTTCACATATAAAAAGTCACACATTTCACTGTAGTATAAAACAAAACAATAAACAACTTACAAGATATGTTTTTTTAATATTAATACACATTACTTGTATAAATGTTGTTATTTATAAAAATGACAACTTTTAATTCAAACATTGTTTAATATGAGTACCATTTAATATTTGAAATTATATAAATTTAATTATGTTCTTCACTGTATAGTTTGCACATTCATTTGAATAATATTCAGGGTAAATATCGAAGTTTAACTTGGCAATTAAAAGATTTAATAATATTCTGCAGACGATCTGAGTTTCAAGCTTTTAACTGATGGATGAATGGATTTTTCTCATTATAAGGAGCAAGACAACTGTTTCCTGGAGTTAATAAAGATCTGAAATTGAAGGAATTGGAAGTACCTGTTAGCCAAACTTAAAACTTTATACATTTTTAAAAATTACATGCGTAATCTATTGAGAATGAATTAGATGGATTCTTAGATCCTGCATTCTTTTTTTCACTCTTAGTACATATGATATCAAAGCATTATTGTAGTCCTGTTCCAATCTGCTAATATTATATTTTGAAATTCAGAAACTTTATTACCCTGTTTAGCTACTTAAATTCAAAGAAGTCTTCTACAGGTACTGTCAATTTGCTCTGCAGTTTCAAGGGCTTTTATATACTGGTGTTGATGTAGGATTTGCTAAGTCACTGAATCTCATAATACGCAGTGTTCCCTCTGCAGACTCTTTATTAGTTACCATGTACTTGCTTTCATTTCCTCTTTAAATTATTAATAAAGTACTATAGTTTATGTCTTTCCTGGTCACCGTATTATTTATGGAGGAATTGTTTTGTTTTAGGCGCATATAAACTTGTTTGCAGCAAAGTATCAAAAAAATTCATTTATTTACCGCCCTTTTTTGCAAAATTTCCACATCTGGTATCTCTGTCTTTGATAAAAAAACACTTTTTATGAGGATAATGAGCAATTAGAACTGCAATTACATCTGGTAGCACAGTTGACACCTTGATTATTACCTGTTATCAGTGGCAATAAGCAGATTAGCTACCGGTAAACACTGCATGACAGCCATTTTTGTTTTGACTTGTCGGTATTTTACAAATCGAAGAAGGTAAAAAATCCGGATATTTTCGAAATCGGTAGAAACAGCAATTAAAAAAATAGAGAGAGACATGCGATGGGAGGTTTCAGAATTGGTAGACTCTCGATAAAATCAAAGTTGACAGCTCACCTTCTTCTACCATTCTGCACATGTGTTTTTTTTACGTTTCTGACTGATTTGCTTTTATAAAACACAGGTTTGACACGAGCGGATTGAAAAATTCCGATTTTATTTTTTTTTTGAAATGCAAATTTTTAGAGTCGGCGGATCCGTAAAACTAAAAATCAAATTATGGTCGCCTAAACTTTAACCTTCGATCACCATTACTTTTGAACCAATGAGAGATAAAGATTTCATATTTGGTATGTCTACTCCACTAATTAAGTTCTATCAAATGACATCAAGGTCAATGACCTTGTGACCTTGACTGTGACCTATATGCTAAAAATAGCTTTTTTGAATATTCATCATAACTTAAAATTAATGAAAGATAGAGACTTTATATTTAGTATGAATAATTCACTAATTAAGCTTTTTCAAAAGACACCTGAAGGTCAATGACCTTGAGACCTTGGCTGTGACCCATATCCTTAAAATAGATTTTTTTGAACCTTGGACATAAATCTTGAGCCATAAAAGATAGAGAACTTGTATCAAGTATGCACCCTTCATTAATTAAACTCTTTCAAATAACACCAAGGTCAATGACCTTGGGACCTTGACTGTGACCATATACTTAAAATAGATTTTTTGAACCTTCGAAATAACTTTTGAGTCATAAAAGATGGAGAATTCATATTTGGGATGCACCCTTCACTAATTAAACTCTTTCAAGTAACACCAATGTCAATGACAATTTGACCTTTACTGTGACCCATATGCTAAAAATAGCTTTTTCGTACTTTAACCATAACTTTTGAACCATATGAGATAGAGACTTCATATTTGGCATGCATACTCCACTAAGTTCTTTCAAATGACACCAAGATCAATGACCTTGTGACCTTGACTGTGACCCATATGCTATAAATAGCTTTTTCAAACTTTATTGCCACCAGGCGCATAGTGTTTCACAAACATATCTTGATTTTCATTCTGAAGATCAACATAATTTTCTATCTGTTCAAAGAATAGCAGAAGTAGCTATTTCTTATTGACCCTGTGGCTTGCTATTGTTTGTTATATTCCTCAGCACAGTTTGTTAATTGTTAGATTGATAGATCATTATTTCTATTAAATACCAATTTATATCTAACTTACATACAAAAAATGATATTGCCGCAATATTGCGGCAATAATGCCAGAAGAAAAATATTTTGGTCATGATTTATTGCAGCAATATTGCCGCAACCCTTTTCTGGCAATATTGCCGCAAAACTAATTAACATACGAAAAACGATATAGCCGCAATATTGCGACAATAATGCCGGAAGATGTTGCCAGAAGATCAATATTTTGGTCATGATTTGCAGCAATATTGCCGCAACCCCTTTCTGGCAATATTGCCGCAAAACTAATTTACATATGAAAAATGATATAGCCGCAATATTGCGGCAATGTATTGCCAGAATGTTGCTGCAATATTGCGGCAATAAAGCCAGAAGATGTTGCCAGAAGGTCAATATTTTGGTAAGGGGTCACACCAATGATGAATACGACAAAATTTTGGCCAAAAAATGGTTACTTCCTGAATCGGCAATTTTATATTAGTTTCTATGCAAAATTGATGAAATACGAATTAATCATTTTTTGGCCAGTTTTTGTCATATCCATCATCAGTGTGACTGTATCAAGAGATTTTGTGCTCACCATGTTGCGCTGTTCCTGCATTTGGCCACAAAATGCAAGTAAAGAAGAAAGTAGGTAAAAATAGCTACTTTGGGTAGCTTTAAATACCTAGGTAGCTATTAATAGCTATGTAGGTAGAAATAGTCTTTGGACTGGACCTGGTAGAGGTGCGAGGTAAGGAGTCAATCCTAACGTTGCGTGTTCGAATCCCATTGTGGGATGGGAGACCGGTCTTAAGATGAGACTTTATAAAGCGAGGTTCCATGTTGCAGTAGCCGTGCTGGCAAGGAAAAGACCCCTCCCTGCTCAATGG